>NW_024573000.1:0-30796 GCF_018153835.1 Drosophila eugracilis | reverse complement strand
AAATTTTCCCATTTTTTCTAATTTAAGTTGCAGTATTATTGCTATAACTAAGCCAATAGTTACTCGAATCTGGAATGGCATATCTCGTTCGATTCCTTGTTAAATTTCTAACAAAACTGCATTCACAGCTAAAATTGCGAAGTTTTGATCCATTTCTCGCAAAAATGGACAATATTACCCGTTATCAAATATGCCAACTTAAATTTTCCCATTTTTTCTAATTTAAGTTGCAGTATTATTGCTATAACTAAGCCAATAGTTACTCGAATCTGGAATGGCATATCTCGTTCGATTCCTTGTTAAATTTCTAACAAAACTGCATTCACAGCTAAAATTGCGAATTTTGATCCATTTCTCGCGAAAATGGACAATATTACCGTTATCAAATATGCCAACTTAAATTTTCCCTTTTTTTCTAATTTAAGTTGCAGTATTATTGCTATAACTAAGCCAATAGTTACTCGAATCTGGAATGGCATACCTCGTTCGATTCCTTGTTAAATTTCTAACAAAACTGCATTCACAGCTAAAATTGCGAATTTTGATCCATTTCTCGCGAAAATGGATAATATTACCGTTATCAAATATGCCAACTTAAATTTTCCCATTTTTTCTAATTTAAGTTGCAGTATTATTGCTATAACTAAGCCAATAGTTACTCGAATCTGGAATGGCATATCTCGTTCGATTCCTTGTTAAATTTCTAACAAAACTGCATTCACAGCTAAAATTGCGAATTTTGATCCATTTCTCGCGAAAATGGACAATATTACCGTTATCAAATATGCCAACATAAATTTTCCCTTTTTTTCCTAATTTAAGTTGCAGTATTATTGCTATAACTAAGCCAATAGTTTCTCGAATCTGGAATGGCCTACCTCGTTCGATTCCTTGTTAAATTTCTAACAACACTGCATTCACAGCTAAAATTGCGAATTTTGATCCATTTCTCGCAAAAATGGATGATATTACCCGTTATCAAATATGCCAACTTAAATTTTCCCATTTTTTCTAATTTAAGTTGCAGTATTCTTGCTATAACTAAGCCAATAGTTACTCGAATCTGGAAAGGCATATCTCGTTCGATTCCTTGATAAATTTCTAACAAAACTGCATTCACAGCTAAAATTGCGAATTTTGATCCATTTCTCGCGAAAAATGGACAATATTACCGTTATCAAATATGCCAACTTAAATTTTCCCATTTTTTCTAATTTAAGTTGCAGTATTATTGCTATAACTAAGCCAATAGTTACTCGAATCTGGAATGGCATATCTCGTTCGATTCCTTGTTAAATTTCTAACAAAACTGCATTCACAGCTAAAATTGCGAATTTTGATCCATTTCTCGCGAAAATGGACAATATTACCGTTATCAAATATGCCAACTTAAATTTTCCCATTTTTTCTAATTTAAGTTGCAGTATTATTGCTATAACTAAGCCAATAGTTACTCGAATCTGGAATGGCATATCTCGTTCGATTCCTTGTTAAATTTCTAACAAAACTGCATTCACAGCTAAAATTGCGAATTTTGATCCATTTCTCGCGAAAATGGACAATATTACCCGTTATCAAATATGCCAACTTAAATTTTCCCATTTTTTCTAATTTAAGTTGCAGTATTATTGCTATAACTAAGCCAATAGTTACTCGAATCTGGAATGGCATATCTCGTTCGATTCCTTGTTAAATTTCTAACAAAACTGCATTCACAGCTAAAATTGCGAATTTTGATCCATTTCTCGCGAAAATGGACAATATTACCCGTTATCAAATATGCCAACTTAAATTTTCCCATTTTTTCTAATTTAAGTTGCAGTATTATTGCTATAACTAAGCCAATAGTTACTCGAATCTGGAATGGCATATCTCGTTCGATTCCTTGTTAAATTTCTAACAAAACTGCATTCACAGCTAAAATTGCGAATTTTGATCCATTTCTCGCAAAAATGGACAATATTACCCGTTATCAAATATGCCAACTTAAATTTTCCCATTTTTTCTAATTTAAGTTGCAGTATTATTGCTATAACTAAGCCAATAGTTACTCGAATCTGGAATGGCATATCTCGTTCGATTCCTTGTTAAATTTCTAACAAAACTGCATTCACAGCTAAAATTGCGAATTTTGATCCATTTCTCGCAAAAATGGACAATATTACCGTTATCAAATATGCCAACTTAAATTTTCCCATTTTTTCTAATTTAAGTTGCAGTATTATTGCTATAACTAAGCCAATAGTTACTCGAATCTGGAATGGCATATCTCGTTCGATTCCTTGTTAAATTTCTAACAAAACTGCATTCACAGCTAAAATTGCGAATTTTGATCCATTTCTCGCGAAAATGGACAATATTACCGTTATCAAATATGCCAACTTAAATTTTCCCATTTTTTCTAATTTAAGTTGCAGTATTATTGCTATAACTAAGCCAATAGTTACTCGAATCTGGAATGGCATATCTCGTTCGATTCCTTGTTAAATTTCTAACAAAACTGCATTCACAGCTAAAATTGCGAATTTTGATCCATTTCTCGCGAAAATGGACAATATTACCGTTATCAAATATGCCAACTTAAATTTTCCCATTTTTTCTAATTTAAGTTGCAGTATTATTGCTATAACTAAGCCAATAGTTACTCGAATCTGGAATGGCATATCTCGTTCGATTCCTTGTTAAATTTCTAACAAAACTGCATTCACAGCTAAAATTGCGAATTTTGATCCATTTCTCGCAAAAATGGATGATATTACCCGTTATCAAATATGCCAACTTAAATTTTCCCATTTTTTCTAATTTAAGTTGCAGTATTATTGCTATAACTAAGCCAATAGTTACTCGAATCTGGAATGGCATATCTCGTTCGATTCCTTGTTAAATTTCTAACAAAACTGCATTCACAGCTAAAATTGCGAATTTTGATCCATTTCTCGCGAAAATGGACAATATTACCGTTATCAAATATGCCAACTTAAATTTTCCCATTTTTTCTAATTTAAGTTGCAGTATTATTGCTATAACTAAGCCAATAGTTACTCGAATCTGGAATGGCATATCTCGTTCGATTCCTTGTTAAATTTCTAACAAAACTGCATTCACAGCTAAAATTGCGGAATTTTGATCCATTTCTCGCGAAAATGGACAATATTACCGTTATCAAATATGCCAACTTAAATTTTCCCATTTTTTCTAATTTAAGTTGCAGTATTATTGCTATAACTAAGCCAATAGTTACTCGAATCTGGAATGGCATATCTCGTTCGATTCCTTGTTAAATTTCTAACAAAACTGCATTCACAGCTAAAATTGCGAATTTTGATCCATTTCTCGCAAAAATGGATAATATTACCCGTTATCAAATATGCCAACTTAAATTTTCCCATTTTTTCTAATTTAAGTTGCAGTATTATTGCTATAACTAAGCCAATAGTTACTCGAATCTGGAATGGCATATCTCGTTCGATTCCTTGTTAAATTTCTAACAAAACTGCATTCACAGCTAAAATTGCGAATTTTGATCCATTTCTCGCGAAAATGGATGATATTACCCGTTATCAAATATGCCAACTTAAATTTTCCCATTTTTTCTAATTTAAGTTGCAGTATTATTGCTATAACTAAGCCAATAGTTACTCGAATCTGGAATGGCATATCTCGTTCGATTCCTTGTTAAATTTCTAACAAAACTGCATTCACAGCTAAAATTGCGAGTTTTGATCCATTTCTCGCGAAAATGGACAATATTACCCGTTATCAAATATGCCAACTTAAATTTTCCCATTTTTTCTAATTTAAGTTGCAGTATTATTGCTATAACTAAGCCAATAGTTACTCGAATCTGGAATGGCATATCTCGTTCGATTCCTTGTTAAATTTCTAACAAAACTGCATTCACAGCTAAAATTGCGAATTTTGATCCATTTCTCGCGAAAATGGATGATATTACCGTTATCAAATATGCCAACTTAAATTTTCCCATTTTTTCTAATTTAAGTTGCAGTATTATTGCTATAACTAAGCCAATAGTTACTCGAATCTGGAATGGCATATCTCGTTCGATTCCTTGTTAAATTTCTAACAAAACTGCATTCACAGCTAAAATTGCGAATTTTGATCCATTTCTCGCGAAAATGGACAATATTACCGTTATCAAATATGCCAACTTAAATTTTCCCATTTTTTCTAATTTAAGTTGCAGTATTATTGCTATAACTAAGCCAATAGTTACTCGAATCTGGAATGGCATATCTCGTTCGATTCCTTGTTAAATTTCTAACAAAACTGCATTCACAGCTAAAATTGCGAATTTTGATCCATTTCTCGCAAAAATGGACAATATTACCCGTTATCAAATATGCCAACTTAAATTTTCCCATTTTTTCTAATTTAAGTTGCAGTATTATTGCTATAACTAAGCCAATAGTTACTCGAATCTGGAATGGCATATCTCGTTCGATTCCTTGTTAAATTTCTAACAAAACTGCATTCACAGCTAAAATTGCGAATTTTGATCCATTTCTCGCAAAAATGGATAATATTACCCGTTATCAAATATGCCAACTTAAATTTTCCCATTTTTTCTAATTTAAGTTGCAGTATTATTGCTATAACTAAGCCAATAGTTACTCGAATCTGGAATGGCATATCTCGTTCGATTCCTTGTTAAATTTCTAACAAAACTGCATTCACAGCTAAAATTGCGAATTTTGATCCATTTCTCGCAAAAATGGATAATATTACCCGTTATCAAATATGCCAACTTAAATTTTCCCATTTTTTCTAATTTAAGTTGCAGTATTATTGCTATAACTAAGCCAATAGTTACTCGAATCTGGAATGGCATATCTCGTTCGATTCCTTGTTAAATTTCTAACAAAACTGCATTCACAGCTAAAATTGCGAATTTTGATCCATTTCTCGCGAAAATGGACGAATATTACCCGTTATCAAATATGCCAACTTAAATTTTCCCATTTTTTCTAATTTAAGTTGCAGTATTATTGCTATAACTAAGCCAATAGTTACTCGAATCTGGAATGGCATATCTCGTTCGATTCCTTGTTAAATTTCTAACAAAACTGCATTCACAGCTAAAATTGCGAATTTTGATCCATTTCTCGCGAAAATGGACAATATTACCGTTATCAAATATGCCAACTTAAATTTTCCCATTTTTTCTAATTTAAGTTGCAGTATTATTGCTATAACTAAGCCAATAGTTACTCGAATCTGGAATGGCATATCTCGTTCGATTCCTTGTTAAATTTCTAACAAAACTGCATTCACAGCTAAAATTGCGAATTTTGATCCATTTCTCGCGAAAATGGACAATATTACCCGTTATCAAATATGCCAACTTAAATTTTCCCATTTTTTCTAATTTAAGTTGCAGTATTATTGCTATAACTAAGCCAATAGTTACTCGAATCTGGAATGGCATATCTCGTTCGATTCCTTGTTAAATTTCTAACAAAACTGCATTCACAGCTAAAATTGCGAATTTTGATCCATTTCTCGCGAAAAATGGACAATATTACCCGTTATCAAATATGCCAACTTAAATTTTCCCATTTTTTCTAATTTAAGTTGCAGTATTATTGCTATAACTAAGCCAATAGTTACTCGAATCTGGAATGGCATATCTCGTTCGATTCCTTGTTAAATTTCTAACAAAACTGCATTCACAGCTAAAATTGCGAATTTTGATCCATTTCTCGCAAAAATGGATGATATTACCCGTTATCAAATATGCCAACTTAAATTTTCCCATTTTTTCTAATTTAAGTTGCAGTATTATTGCTATAACTAAGCCAATAGTTACTCGAATCTGGAATGGCATATCTCGTTCGATTCCTTGTTAAATTTCTAACAAAACTGCATTCACAGCTAAAATTGCGAATTTTGATCCATTTCTCGCGAAAAATGGACAATATTACCCGTTATCAAATATGCCAACTTAAATTTTCCCATTTTTTCTAATTTAAGTTGCAGTATTATTGCTATAACTAAGCCAATAGTTACTCGAATCTGGAATGGCATATCTCGTTCGATTCCTTGTTAAATTTCTAACAAAACTGCATTCACAGCTAAAATTGCGAATTTTGATCCATTTCTCGCGAAAATGGACAATATTACCCGTTATCAAATATGCCAACTTAAATTTTCCCATTTTTTCTAATTTAAGTTGCAGTATTATTGCTATAACTAAGCCAATAGTTACTCGAATCTGGAATGGCATATCTCGTTCGATTCCTTGTTAAATTTCTAACAAAACTGCATTCACAGCTAAAATTGCGAATTTTGATCCATTTCTCGCAAAAATGGATAATATTACCCGTTATCAAATATGCCAACTTAAATTTTCACATTTTTTCTAATTTAAGTTGCAGTATTATTGCTATAACTAAGCCAATAGTTACTCGAATCTGGAATGGCATATCTCGTTCGATTCCTTGTTAAATTTCTAACAAAACTGCATTCACAGCTAAAATTGCGAATTTTGATCCATTTCTCGCAAAAATGGATAATATTACCCGTTATCAAATATGCCAACTTAAATTTTCCCATTTTTTCTAATTTAAGTTGCAGTATTATTGCTATAACTAAGCCAATAGTTACTCGAATCTGGAATGGCATATCTCGTTCGATTCCTTGTTAAATTTCTAACAAAACTGCATTCACAGCTAAAATTGCGAATTTTGATCCATTTCTCGCGAAAATGGATGATATTACCCGTTATCAAATATGCCAACTTAAATTTTCCCATTTTTTCTAATTTAAGTTGCAGTATTATTGCTATAACTAAGCCAATAGTTACTCGAATCTGGAATGGCATATCTCGTTCGATTCCTTGTTAAATTTCTAACAAAACTGCATTCACAGCTAAAATTGCGAATTTTGATCCATTTCTCGCGAAAATGGACAATATTACCGTTATCAAATATGCCAACTTAAATTTTCCCATTTTTTCTAATTTAAGTTGCAGTATTATTGCTATAACTAAGCCAATAGTTACTCGAATCTGGAATGGCATATCTCGTTCGATTCCTTGTTAAATTTCTAACAAAACTGCATTCACAGCTAAAATTGCGAATTTTGATCCATTTCTCGCAAAATGGATGATATTACCCGTTATCAAATATGCCAACTTAAATTTTCCCATTTTTTCTAATTTAAGTTGCAGTATTATTGCTATAACTAAGCCAATAGTTACTCGAATCTGGAATGGCATATCTCGTTCGATTCCTTGTTAAATTTCTAACAAAACTGCATTCACAGCTAAAATTGCGAATTTTGATCCATTTCTCGCGAAAATGGACAATATTACCGTTATCAAATATGCCAACTTAAATTTTCCCATTTTTTCTAATTTAAGTTGCAGTATTATTGCTATAACTAAGCCAATAGTTACTCGAATCTGGAATGGCATATCTCGTTCGATTCCTTGTTAAATTTCTAACAAAACTGCATTCACAGCTAAAATTGCGAATTTTGATCCATTTCTCGCAAAAATGGATGATATTACCCGTTATCAAATATGCCAACTTAAATTTTCCCATTTTTTCTAATTTAAGTTGCAGTATTATTGCTATAACTAAGCCAATAGTTACTCGAATCTGGAATGGCATATCTCGTTCGATTCCTTGTTAAATTTCTAACAAAACTGCATTCACAGCTAAAATTGCGAATTTTGATCCATTTCTCGCAAAAATGGATGATATTACCCGTTATCAAATATGCCAACTTAAATTTTCCCATTTTTTCTAATTTAAGTTGCAGTATTATTGCTATAACTAAGCCAATAGTTACTCGAATCTGGAATGGCATATCTCGTTCGATTCCTTGTTAAATTTCTAACAAAACTGCATTCACAGCTAAAATTGCGAATTTTGATCCATTTCTCGCGAAAATGGACAATATTACCCGTTATCAAATATGCCAACTTAAATTTTCCCATTTTTTCTAATTTAAGTTGCAGTATTATTGCTATAACTAAGCCAATAGTTACTCGAATCTGGAATGGCATATCTCGTTCGATTCCTTGTTAAATTTCTAACAAAACTGCATTCACAGCTAAAATTGCGAATTTTGATCCATTTCTCGCGAAAATGGACAATATTACCGTTATCAAATATGCCAACTTAAATTTTCCCATTTTTTCTAATTTAAGTTGCAGTATTATTGCTATAACTAAGCCAATAGTTACTCGAATCTGGAATGGCATATCTCGTTCGATTCCTTGTTAAATTTCTAACAAAACTGCATTCACAGCTAAAATTGCGAATTTTGATCCATTTCTCGCAAAAATGGACGAATATTACCCGTTATCAAATATGCCAACTTAAATTTTCCCATTTTTTCTAATTTAAGTTGCAGTATTATTGCTATAACTAAGCCAATAGTTACTCGAATCTGGAATGGCATATCTCGTTCGATTCCTTGTTAAATTTCTAACAAAACTGCATTCACAGCTAAAATTGCGAATTTTGATCCATTTCTCGCAAAAATGGACAATATTACCCGTTATCAAATATGCCAACTTAAATTTTCCCATTTTTTCTAATTTAAGTTGCAGTATTATTGCTATAACTAAGCCAATAGTTACTCGAATCTGGAATGGCATATCTCGTTCGATTCCTTGTTAAATTTCTAACAAAACTGCATTCACAGCTAAAATTGCGAGTTTTGATCCATTTCTCGCGAAAATGGACAATATTACCGTTATCAAATATGACAACAAAAATTTTCCCTTTTTTTCTAATTTAAGTTGCAGTATTATTGCTATAACTAAGCCAATAGTTTCTCGAATCTGGAATGGCCTACCTCGTTCGATTCCTTGTTAAATTTCTAACAACACTGCATTCACAGCTAAAATTGCGAATTTTGATCCATTTCTCGCAAAAATGGATAATATTACCCGTTATCAAATATGCCAACTTAAATTTTCACATTTTTTCTAATTTAAGTTGCAGTATTCTTGCTATAACTAAGCCAATAGTTACTCGAATCTGGAATGGCATATCTCGTTCGATTCCTTGATTAATTTCTAACAAAACTGCATTCACAGCTAAAATTGCGAATTTTGATCCATTTTTCGAGAAAATGGATGATATTACCCGTTATCAAATATGCCAACTTAAATTTTCCCATTTTTTCTAATTTAAGTTGCAGTATTATTGCTATAACTAAGCCAATAGTTACTCGAATCTGGAATGGCATATCTCGTTCGATTCCTTGTTAAATTTCTAACAAAACTGCATTCACAGCTAAAATTGCGAATTTTGATCCATTTCTCGCGAAAATGGACAATATTACCCGTTATCAAATATGCCAACTTAAATTTTCCCATTTTTTCTAATTTAAGTTGCAGTATTATTGCTATAACTAAGCCAATAGTTACTCGAATCTGGAATGGCATATCTCGTTCGATTCCTTGTTAAATTTCTAACAAAACTGCATTCACAGCTAAAATTGCGAATTTTGATCCATTTCTCGCGAAAATGGACAATATTACCGTTATCAAATATGCCAACTTAAATTTTCCCATTTTTTCTAATTTAAGTTGCAGTATTATTGCTATAACTAAGCCAATAGTTACTCGAATCTGGAATGGCATATCTCGTTCGATTCCTTGTTAAATTTCTAACAAAACTGCATTCACAGCTAAAATTGCGAATTTTGATCCATTTCTCGCAAAAATGGACAATATTACCCGTTATCAAATATGCCAACTTAAATTTTCCCATTTTTTCTAATTTAAGTTGCAGTATTATTGCTATAACTAAGCCAATAGTTACTCGAATCTGGAATGGCATATCTCGTTCGATTCCTTGTTAAATTTCTAACAAAACTGCATTCACAGCTAAAATTGCGAATTTTGATCCATTTCTCGCGAAAATGGACAATATTACCCGTTATCAAATATGCCAACTTAAATTTTCCCATTTTTTCTAATTTAAGTTGCAGTATTATTGCTATAACTAAGCCAATAGTTACTCGAATCTGGAATGGCATATCTCGTTCGATTCCTTGTTAAATTTCTAACAAAACTGCATTCACAGCTAAAATTGCGAATTTTGATCCATTTCTCGCGAAAAAGGACAATATTACCCGTTATCAAATATGCCAACTTAAATTTTCCCATTTTTTCTAATTTAAGTTGCAGTATTATTGCTATAACTAAGCCAATAGTTACTCGAATCTGGAATGGCATATCTCGTTCGATTCCTTGTTAAATTTCTAACAAAACTGCATTCACAGCTAAAATTGCGAATTTTGATCCATTTCTCGCAAAAATGGACGATATTACCCGTTATCAAATATGCCAACTTAAATTTTCCCATTTTTTCTAATTTAAGTTGCAGTATTATTGCTATAACTAAGCCAATAGTTACTCGAATCTGGAATGGCATATCTCGTTCGATTCCTTGTTAAATTTCTAACAAAACTGCATTCACAGCTAAAATTGCGAATTTTGATCCATTTCTCGCGAAAATGGACAATATTACCCGTTATCAAATATGCCAACTTAAATTTTCCCATTTTTTCTAATTTAAGTTGCAGTATTATTGCTATAACTAAGCCAATAGTTACTCGAATCTGGAATGGCATATCTCGTTCGATTCCTTGTTAAATTTCTAACAAAACTGCATTCACAGCTAAAATTGCGAATTTTGATCCATTTCTCGCAAAAATGGATAATATTACCCGTTATCAAATATGCCAACTTAAATTTTCCCATTTTTTCTAATTTAAGTTGCAGTATTATTGCTATAACTAAGCCAATAGTTACTCGAATCTGGAATGGCATATCTCGTTCGATTCCTTGTTAAATTTCTAACAAAACTGCATTCACAGCTAAAATTGCGAATTTTGATCCATTTCTCGCGAAAATGGACAATATTACCGTTATCAAATATGCCAACTTAAATTTTCCCATTTTTTCTAATTTAAGTTGCAGTATTATTGCTATAACTAAGCCAATAGTTACTCGAATCTGGAATGGCATATCTCGTTCGATTCCTTGTTAAATTTCTAACAAAACTGCATTCACAGCTAAAATTGCGAATTTTGATCCATTTCTCGCGAAAATGGATAATATTACCCGTTATCAAATATGCCAACTTAAATTTTCCCATTTTTTCTAATTTAAGTTGCAGTATTATTGCTATAACTAAGCCAATAGTTACTCGAATCTGGAATGGCATATCTCGTTCGATTCCTTGTTAAATTTCTAACAAAACTGCATTCACAGCTAAAATTGCGAATTTTGATCCATTTCTCGCAAAAAATGGATGATATTACCCGTTATCAAATATGCCAACTTAAATTTTCCCATTTTTTCTAATTTAAGTTGCAGTATTATTGCTATAACTAAGCCAATAGTTACTCGAATCTGGAATGGCATATCTCGTTCGATTCCTTGTTAAATTTCTAACAAAACTGCATTCACAGCTAAAATTGCGAATTTTGATCCATTTCTCGCAAAAATGGATAATATTACCCGTTATCAAATATGCCAACTTAAATTTTCCCATTTTTTCTAATTTAAGTTGCAGTATTATTGCTATAACTAAGCCAATAGTTACTCGAATCTGGAATGGCATATCTCGTTCGATTCCTTGTTAAATTTCTAACAAAACTGCATTCACAGCTAAAATTGCGAATTTTGATCCATTTCTCGCGAAAATGGACAATATTACCCGTTATCAAATATGCCAACTTAAATTTTCCCATTTTTTCTAATTTAAGTTGCAGTATTATTGCTATAACTAAGCCAATAGTTACTCGAATCTGGAATGGCCTATCTCGTTCGATTCCTTGTTAAATTTCTAACAAAACTGCATTCACAGCTAAAATTGCGAATTTTGATCCATTTCTCGCAAAAATGGATAATATTACCCGTTATCAAATATGCCAACTTAAATTTTCCCATTTTTTCTAATTTAAGTTGCAGTATTATTGCTATAACTAAGCCAATAGTTACTCGAATCTGGAATGGCATATCTCGTTCGATTCCTTGATTAAATTTCTAACAAAACTGCATTCACAGCTAAAATTGCGAATTTTGATCCATTTCTCGCGAAAATGGATGATATTACCCGTTATCAAATATGCCAACTTAAATTTTCCCATTTTTTCTAATTTAAGTTGCAGTATTATTGCTATAACTAAGCCAATAGTTACTCGAATCTGGAATGGCATATCTCGTTCGATTCCTTGTTAAATTTCTAACAAAACTGCATTCACAGCTAAAATTGCGAATTTTGATCCATTTCTCGCGAAAATGGACAATATTACCGTTATCAAATATGCCAACTTAAATTTTCCCATTTTTTCTAATTTAAGTTGCAGTATTATTGCTATAACTAAGCCAATAGTTACTCGAATCTGGAATGGCATATCTCGTTCGATTCCTTGTTAAATTTCTAACAAAACTGCATTCACAGCTAAAATTGCGAATTTTGATCCATTTCTCGCAAAAATGGATAATATTACCCGTTATCAAATATGCCAACTTAAATTTTCCCATTTTTTCTAATTTAAGTTGCAGTATTATTGCTATAACTAAGCCAATAGTTACTCGAATCTGGAATGGCATATCTCGTTCGATTCCTTGATTAATTTCTAACAAAACTGCATTCACAGCTAAAATTGCGAATTTTGATCCATTTCTCGCAAAAATGGATAATATTACCCGTTATCAAATATGCCAACTTAAATTTTCCCATTTTTTCTAATTTAAGTTGCAGTATTATTGCTATAACTAAGCCAATAGTTACTCGAATCTGGAATGGCATATCTCGTTCGATTCCTTGTTAAATTTCTAACAAAACTGCATTCACAGCTAAAATTGCGAATTTTGATCCATTTCTCGCGAAAATGGATAATATTACCCGTTATCAAATATGCCAACTTAAATTTTCCCATTTTTTCTAATTTAAGTTGCAGTATTATTGCTATAACTAAGCCAATAGTTACTCGAATCTGGAATGGCATATCTCGTTCGATTCCTTGTTAAATTTCTAACAAAACTGCATTCACAGCTAAAATTGCGAATTTTGATCCATTTCTCGCAAAAATGGACAATATTACCCGTTATCAAATATGCCAACTTAAATTTTCCCATTTTTTCTAATTTAAGTTGCAGTATTATTGCTATAACTAAGCCAATAGTTACTCGAATCTGGAATGGCATATCTCGTTCGATTCCTTGTTAAATTTCTAACAAAACTGCATTCACAGCTAAAATTGCGAATTTTGATCCATTTCTCGCGAAAAATGGATGATATTACCCGTTATCAAATATGCCAACTTAAATTTTCCCATTTTTTCTAATTTAAGTTGCAGTATTATTGCTATAACTAAGCCAATAGTTACTCGAATCTGGAATGGCATATCTCGTTCGATTCCTTGTTAAATTTCTAACAAAACTGCATTCACAGCTAAAATTGCGAATTTTGATCCATTTCTCGCGAAAATGGACAATATTACCGTTATCAAATATGCCAACTTAAATTTTCCCATTTTTTCTAATTTAAGTTGCAGTATTATTGCTATAACTAAGCCAATAGTTACTCGAATCTGGAATGGCATATCTCGTTCGATTCCTTGTTAAATTTCTAACAAAACTGCATTCACAGCTAAAATTGCGAATTTTGATCCATTTCTCGCAAAAATGGATAATATTACCCGTTATCAAATATGCCAACTTAAATTTTCCCATTTTTTCTAATTTAAGTTGCAGTATTATTGCTATAACTAAGCCAATAGTTACTCGAATCTGGAATGGCATATCTCGTTCGATTCCTTGTTAAATTTCTAACAAAACTGCATTCACAGCTAAAATTGCGAATTTTGATCCATTTCTCGCAAAAATGGATGATATTACCCGTTATCAAATATGCCAACTTAAATTTTCCCATTTTTTCTAATTTAAGTTGCAGTATTATTGCTATAACTAAGCCAATAGTTACTCGAATCTGGAATGGCATATCTCGTTCGATTCCTTGTTAAATTTCTAACAAAACTGCATTCACAGCTAAAATTGCGAATTTTGATCCATTTCTCGCGAAAATGGACAATATTACCCGTTATCAAATATGCCAACTTAAATTTTCCCATTTTTTCTAATTTAAGTTGCAGTATTATTGCTATAACTAAGCCAATAGTTACTCGAATCTGGAATGGCATATCTCGTTCGATTCCTTGTTAAATTTCTAACAAAACTGCATTCACAGCTAAAATTGCGAATTTTGATCCATTTCTCGCGAAAATGGACAATATTACCCGTTATCAAATATGCCAACTTAAATTTTCCCATTTTTTCCTAATTTAAGTTGCAGTATTATTGCTATAACTAAGCCAATAGTTACTCGAATCTGGAATGGCATATCTCGTTCGATTCCTTGTTAAATTTCTAACAAAACTGCATTCACAGCTAAAATTGCGAATTTTGATCCATTTCTCGCGAAAATGGACAATATTACCCGTTATCAAATATGCCAACTTAAATTTTCCCATTTTTTCTAATTTAAGTTGCAGTATTATTGCTATAACTAAGCCAATAGTTACTCGAATCTGGAATGGCATATCTCGTTCGATTCCTTGTTAAATTTCTAACAAAACTGCATTCACAGCTAAAATTGCGAATTTTGATCCATTTCTCGCGAAAATGGATGATATTACCCGTTATCAAATATGCCAACTTAAATTTTCCCATTTTTTCTAATTTAAGTTGCAGTATTATTGCTATAACTAAGCCAATAGTTACTCGAATCTGGAATGGCATATCTCGTTCGATTCCTTGTTAAATTTCTAACAAAACTGCATTCACAGCTAAAATTGCGAATTTTGATCCATTTCTCGCAAAAATGGACAATGATATTACCCGTTATCAAATATGCCAACTTAAATTTTCCCATTTTTTCTAATTTAAGTTGCAGTATTATTGCTATAACTAAGCCAATAGTTACTCGAATCTGGAATGGCATATCTCGTTCGATTCCTTGTTAAATTTCTAACAAAACTGCATTCACAGCTAAAATTGCGAATTTTGATCCATTTCTCGCAAAAATGGACAATATTACCCGTTATCAAATATGCCAACTTAAATTTTCCCATTTTTTCTAATTTAAGTTGCAGTATTATTGCTATAACTAAGCCAATAGTTACTCGAATCTGGAATGGCATATCTCGTTCGATTCCTTGTTAAATTTCTAACAAAACTGCATTCACAGCTAAAATTGCGAATTTTGATCCATTTCTCGCAAAAATGGACAATATTACCCGTTATCAAATATGCCAACTTAAATTTTCCCATTTTTTCTAATTTAAGTTGCAGTATTATTGCTATAACTAAGCCAATAGTTACTCGAATCTGGAATGGCATATCTCGTTCGATTCCTTGTTAAATTTCTAACAAAACTGCATTCACAGCTAAAATTGCGAATTTTGATCCATTTCTCGCGAAAATGGACAATATTACCCGTTATCAAATATGCCAACTTAAATTTTCCCATTTTTTCTAATTTAAGTTGCAGTATTATTGCTATAACTAAGCCAATAGTTACTCGAATCTGGAATGGCATATCTCGTTCGATTCCTTGTTAAATTTCTAACAAAACTGCATTCACAGCTAAAATTGCGAATTTTGATCCATTTCTCGCAAAAATGGACAATATTACCCGTTATCAAATATGCCAACTTAAATTTTCCCATTTTTTCTAATTTAAGTTGCAGTATTATTGCTATAACTAAGCCAATAGTTACTCGAATCTGGAATGGCATATCTCGTTCGATTCCTTGTTAAATTTCTAACAAAACTGCATTCACAGCTAAAATTGCGAATTTTGATCCATTTCTCGCAAAAATGGACGATATTACCCGTTATCAAATATGCCAACTTAAATTTTCCCATTTTTTCTAATTTAAGTTGCAGTATTATTGCTATAACTAAGCCAATAGTTACTCGAATCTGGAATGGCATATCTCGTTCGATTCCTTGTTAAATTTCTAACAAAACTGCATTCACAGCTAAAATTGCGAATTTTGATCCATTTCTCGCGAAAATGGACAATATTACCGTTATCAAATATGCCAACTTAAATTTTCCCATTTTTTCTAATTTAAGTTGCAGTATTATTGCTATAACTAAGCCAATAGTTACTCGAATCTGGAATGGCATATCTCGTTCGATTCCTTGTTAAATTTCTAACAAAACTGCATTCACAGCTAAAATTGCGAATTTTGATCCATTTCTCGCGAAAATGGACAATATTACCCGTTATCAAATATGCCAACTTAAATTTTCCCATTTTTTCTAATTTAAGTTGCAGTATTATTGCTATAACTAAGCCAATAGTTACTCGAATCTGGAATGGCATATCTCGTTCGATTCCTTGTTAAATTTCTAACAAAACTGCATTCACAGCTAAAATTGCGAATTTTGATCCATTTCTCGCGAAAATGGACGATATTACCCGTTATCAAATATGCCAACTTAAATTTTCCCATTTTTTCTAATTTAAGTTGCAGTATTATTGCTATAACTAAGCCAATAGTTACTCGAATCTGGAATGGCATATCTCGTTCGATTCCTTGTTAAATTTCTAACAAAACTGCATTCACAGCTAAAATTGCGAATTTTGATCCATTTCTCGCGAAAATGGACAATATTACCCGTTATCAAATATGCCAACTTAAATTTTCCCATTTTTTCTAATTTAAGTTGCAGTATTATTGCTATAACTAAGCCAATAGTTACTCGAATCTGGAATGGCATATCTCGTTCGATTCCTTGTTAAATTTCTAACAAAACTGCATTCACAGCTAAAATTGCGAATTTTGATCCATTTCTCGCGAAAATGGACAATATTACCCGTTATCAAATATGCCAACTTAAATTTTCCCATTTTTTCTAATTTAAGTTGCAGTATTATTGCTATAACTAAGCCAATAGTTACTCGAATCTGGAATGGCATATCTCGTTCGATTCCTTGTTAAATTTCTAACAAAACTGCATTCACAGCTAAAATTGCGAATTTTGATCCATTTCTCGCGAAAATGGACGATATTACCCGTTATCAAATATGCCAACTTAAATTTTCCCATTTTTTCTAATTTAAGTTGCAGTATTATTGCTATAACTAAGCCAATAGTTACTCGAATCTGGAATGGCATATCTCGTTCGATTCCTTGTTAAATTTCTAACAAAACTGCATTCACAGCTAAAATTGCGAATTTTGATCCATTTCTCGCGAAAATGGACGATATTACCCGTTATCAAATATGCCAACTTAAATTTTCCCATTTTTTCTAATTTAAGTTGCAGTATTATTGCTATAACTAAGCCAATAGTTACTCGAATCTGGAATGGCATATCTCGTTCGATTCCTTGTTAAATTTCTAACAAAACTGCATTCACAGCTAAAATTGCGAATTTTGATCCATTTCTCGCAAAAATGGACAATATTACCCGTTATCAAATATGCCAACTTAAATTTTCCCATTTTTTCTAATTTAAGTTGCAGTATTATTGCTATAACTAAGCCAATAGTTACTCGAATCTGGAATGGCATATCTCGTTCGATTCCTTGTTAAATTTCTAACAAAACTGCATTCACAGCTAAAATTGCGAATTTTGATCCATTTCTCGCGAAAATGGACAATATTACCCGTTATCAAATATGCCAACTTAAATTTTCCCATTTTTTCTAATTTAAGTTGCAGTATTATTGCTATAACTAAGCCAATAGTTACTCGAATCTGGAATGGCATATCTCGTTCGATTCCTTGTTAAATTTCTAACAAAACTGCATTCACAGCTAAAATTGCGAATTTTGATCCATTTCTCGCGAAAATGGACAATATTACCCGTTATCAAATATGCCAACTTAAATTTTCCCATTTTTTCTAATTTAAGTTGCAGTATTATTGCTATAACTAAGCCAATAGTTACTCGAATCTGGAATGGCATATCTCGTTCGATTCCTTGTTAAATTTCTAACAAAACTGCATTCACAGCTAAAATTGCGAATTTTGATCCATTTCTCGCGAAAATGGACAATATTACCCGTTATCAAATATGCCAACTTAAATTTTCCCATTTTTTCTAATTTAAGTTGCAGTATTATTGCTATAACTAAGCCAATAGTTACTCGAATCTGGAATGGCATATCTCGTTCGATTCCTTGTTAAATTTCTAACAAAACTGCATTCACAGCTAAAATTGCGAATTTTGATCCATTTCTCGCGAAAATGGACGATATTACCCGTTATCAAATATGCCAACTTAAATTTTCCCATTTTTTCTAATTTAAGTTGCAGTATTATTGCTATAACTAAGCCAATAGTTACTCGAATCTGGAATGGCATATCTCGTTCGATTCCTTGTTAAATTTCTAACAAAACTGCATTCACAGCTAAAATTGCGAATTTTGATCCATTTCTCGCGAAAATGGACAATATTACCCGTTATCAAATATGCCAACTTAAATTTTCCCATTTTTTCCTAATTTAAGTTGCAGTATTATTGCTATAACTAAGCCAATAGTTACTCGAATCTGGAATGGCATATCTCGTTCGATTCCTTGTTAAATTTCTAACAAAACTGCATTCACAGCTAAAATTGCGAATTTTGATCCATTTCTCGCAAAAATGGACAATATTACCCGTTATCAAATATGCCAACTTAAATTTTCCCATTTTTTCTAATTTAAGTTGCAGTATTATTGCTATAACTAAGCCAATAGTTACTCGAATCTGGAATGGCATATCTCGTTCGATTCCTTGTTAAATTTCTAACAAAACTGCATTCACAGCTAAAATTGCGAATTTTGATCCATTTCTCGCGAAAATGGACAATATTACCCGTTATCAAATATGCCAACTTAAATTTTCCCATTTTTTCTAATTTAAGTTGCAGTATTATTGCTATAACTAAGCCAATAGTTACTCGAATCTGGAATGGCATATCTCGTTCGATTCCTTGTTAAATTTCTAACAAAACTGCATTCACAGCTAAAATTGCGAATTTTGATCCATTTCTCGCGAAAATGGACGATATTACCCGTTATCAAATATGCCAACTTAAATTTTCCCATTTTTTCTAATTTAAGTTGCAGTATTATTGCTATAACTAAGCCAATAGTTACTCGAATCTGGAATGGCATATCTCGTTCGATTCCTTGTTAAATTTCTAACAAAACTGCATTCACAGCTAAAATTGCGAATTTTGATCCATTTCTCGCGAAAAATGGACAATATTACCCGTTATCAAATATGCCAACTTAAATTTTCCCATTTTTTCTAATTTAAGTTGCAGTATTATTGCTATAACTAAGCCAATAGTTACTCGAATCTGGAATGGCATATCTCGTTCGATTCCTTGTTAAATTTCTAACAAAACTGCATTCACAGCTAAAATTGCGAATTTTGATCCATTTCTCGCAAAAATGGACAATATTACCCGTTATCAAATATGCCAACTTAAATTTTCCCATTTTTTCTAATTTAAGTTGCAGTATTATTGCTATAACTAAGCCAATAGTTACTCGAATCTGGAATGGCATATCTCGTTCGATTCCTTGTTAAATTTCTAACAAAACTGCATTCACAGCTAAAATTGCGAATTTTGATCCATTTCTCGCAAAAATGGACAATATTACCCGTTATCAAATATGCCAACTTAAATTTTCCCTTTTTTCCTAATTTAAGTTGCAGTATTATTGCTATAACTAAGCCAATAGTTACTCGAATCTGGAATGGCATATCTCGTTCGATTCCTTGTTAAATTTCTAACAAAACTGCATTCACAGCTAAAATTGCGAATTTTGATCCATTTCTCGCAAAAATGGATAATATTACCCGTTATCAAATATGCCAACTTAAATTTTCCCATTTTTTCTAATTTAAGTTGCAGTATTATTGCTATAACTAAGCCAATAGTTACTCGAATCTGGAATGGCATATCTCGTTCGATTCCTTGTTAAATTTCTAACAAAACTGCATTCACAGCTAAAATTGCGAATTTTGATCCATTTCTCGCAAAAATGGATGATATTACCCGTTATCAAATATGCCAACTTAAATTTTCCCATTTTTTCTAATTTAAGTTGCAGTATTATTGCTATAACTAAGCCAATAGTTACTCGAATCTGGAATGGCATATCTCGTTCGATTCCTTGTTAAATTTCTAACAAAACTGCATTCACAGCTAAAATTGCGAATTTTGATCCATTTCTCGCGAAAATGGACAATATTACCGTTATCAAATATGCCAACTTAAATTTTCCCATTTTTTCTAATTTAAGTTGCAGTATTATTGCTATAACTAAGCCAATAGTTACTCGAATCTGGAATGGCATATCTCGTTCGATTCCTTGTTAAATTTCTAACAAAACTGCATTCACAGCTAAAATTGCGAATTTTGATCCATTTCTCGCAAAAATGGATAATATTACCCGTTATCAAATATGCCAACTTAAATTTTCCCATTTTTTCTAATTTAAGTTGCAGTATTATTGCTATAACTAAGCCAATAGTTACTCGAATCTGGAATGGCATATCTCGTTCGATTCCTTGTTAAATTTCTAACAAAACTGCATTCACAGCTAAAATTGCGAATTTTGATCCATTTCTCGCAAAAATGGACGATATTACCCGTTATCAAATATGCCAACTTAAATTTTCCCATTTTTTCTAATTTAAGTTGCAGTATTATTGCTATAACTAAGCCAATAGTTACTCGAATCTGGAATGGCATATCTCGTTCGATTCCTTGTTAAATTTCTAACAAAACTGCATTCACAGCTAAAATTGCGAATTTTGATCCATTTCTCGCAAAAAATGGACAATATTACCCGTTATCAAATATGCCAACTTAAATTTTCCCATTTTTTCTAATTTAAGTTGCAGTATTATTGCTATAACTAAGCCAATAGTTACTCGAATCTGGAATGGCATATCTCGTTCGATTCCTTGTTAAATTTCTAACAAAACTGCATTCACAGCTAAAATTGCGAATTTTGATCCATTTCTCGCGAAAATGGACGATATTACCCGTTATCAAATATGCCAACTTAAATTTTTCCCATTTTTTCTAATTTAAGTTGCAGTATTATTGCTATAACTAAGCCAATAGTTACTCGAATCTGGAATGGCATATCTCGTTCGATTCCTTGTTAAATTTCTAACAAAACTGCATTCACAGCTAAAATTGCGAATTTTGATCCATTTCTCGCGAAAATGGATGATATTACCCGTTATCAAATATGCCAACTTAAATTTTCCCATTTTTTCCTAATTTAAGTTGCAGTATTATTGCTATAACTAAGCCAATAGTTACTCGAATCTGGAATGGCATATCTCGTTCGATTCCTTGTTAAATTTCTAACAAAACTGCATTCACAGCTAAAATGGCGAATTTTGATCCATTTCTCGCGAAAATGGACAATATTACCCGTTATCAAATATGCCAACTTAAATTTTCCCATTTTTTCTAATTTAAGTTGCAGTATTATTGCTATAACTAAGCCAATAGTTACTCGAATCTGGAATGGCATATCTCGTTCGATTCCTTGTTAAATTTCTAACAAAACTGCATTCACAGCTAAAATTGCGAATTTTGATCCATTTCTCGCGAAAATGGACAATATTACCCGTTATCAAATATGCCAACTTAAATTTTCCCATTTTTTCCTAATTTAAGTTGCAGTATTATTGCTATAACTAAGCCAATAGTTACTCGAATCTGGAATGGCATATCTCGTTCGATTCCTTGTTAAATTTCTAACAAAACTGCATTCACAGCTAAAATTGCGAATTTTGATCCATTTCTCGCAAAAATGGATGATATTACCCGTTATCAAATATGCCAACTTAAATTTTCCCATTTTTTCCTAATTTAAGTTGCAGTATTATTGCTATAACTAAGCCAATAGTTACTCGAATCTGGAATGGCATATCTCGTTCGATTCCTTGTTAAATTTCTAACAAAACTGCATTCACAGCTAAAATTGCGAATTTTGATCCATTTCTCGCGAAAATGGACAATATTACCCGTTATCAAATATGCCAACTTAAATTTTCCCATTTTTTCTAATTTAAGTTGCAGTATTATTGCTATAACTAAGCCAATAGTTACTCGAATCTGGAATGGCATATCTCGTTCGATTCCTTGTTAAATTTCTAACAAAACTGCATTCACAGCTAAAATTGCGAATTTTGATCCATTTCTCACGAAAATGGACAATATTCACCGTTATCAAATATGCCAACTTAAATTTTCCCATTTTTTCTAATTTAAGTTGCAGTATTATTGCTATAACTAAGCCAATAGTTACTCGAATCTGGAATGGCATATCTCGTTCGATTCCTTGTTAAATTTCTAACAAAACTGCATTCACAGCTAAAATTGCGAATTTTGATCCATTTCTCGCGAAAATGGACAATATTACCCGTTATCAAATATGCCAACTTAAATTTTCCCATTTTTTCTAATTTAAGTTGCAGTATTATTGCTATAACTAAGCCAATAGTTACTCGAATCTGGAATGGCATATCTCGTTCGATTCCTTGTTAAATTTCTAACAAAACTGCATTCACAGCTAAAATTGCGAATTTTGATCCATTTCTCGCGAAAATGGACAATATATACCGTTATCAAATATGCAAAACCAACTTAAATTTTCCCATTTTTTCTAATTTAAGTTGCAGTATTATTGCTATAACTAAGCCAATAGTTACTCGAATCTGGAATGGCATATCTCGTTCGATTCCTTGTTAAATTTCTAACAAAACTGCATTCACAGCTAAAATTGCGAATTTTGATCCATTTCTCGCGAAAATGGACAATATTACCCGTTATCAAATATGCCAACTTAAATTTTCCCATTTTTTCTAATTTAAGTTGCAGTATTATTGCTATAACTAAGCCAATAGTTACTCGAATCTGGAATGGCATATCTCGTTCGATTCCTTGTTAAATTTCTAACAAAACTGCATTCACAGCTAAAATTGCGAATTTTGATCCATTTCTCGCGAAAATGGACAATATTACCCGTTATCAAATATGCCAACTTAAATTTTCCCATTTTTTCTAATTTAAGTTGCAGTATTATTGCTATAACTAAGCCAATAGTTACTCGAATCTGGAATGGCATATCTCGTTCGATTCCTTGTTAAATTTCTAACAAAACTGCATTCACAGCTAAAATTGCGAATTTTGATCCATTTCTCGCGAAAATGGACAATATTACCCGTTATCAAATATGCCAACTTAAATTTTCCCATTTTTTCTAATTTAAGTTGCAGTATTATTGCTATAACTAAGCCAATAGTTACTCGAATCTGGAATGGCATATCTCGTTCGATTCCTTGTTAAATTTCTAACAAAACTGCATTCACAGCTAAAATTGCGAATTTTGATCCATTTCTCGCGAAAATGGACAATATTACCCGTTATCAAATATGCCAACTTAAATTTTCCCATTTTTTCTAATTTAAGTTGCAGTATTATTGCTATAACTAAGCCAATAGTTACTCGAATCTGGAATGGCATATCTCGTTCGATTCCTTGTTAAATTTCTAACAAAACTGCATTCACAGCTAAAATTGCGAATTTTGATCCATTTCTCGCGAAAATGGACAATATTACCCGTTATCAAATATGCCAACTTAAATTTTCCCATTTTTTCTAATTTAAGTTGCAGTATTATTGCTATAACTAAGCCAATAGTTACTCGAATCTGGAATGGCATATCTCGTTCGATTCCTTGTTAAATTTCTAACAAAACTGCATTCACAGCTAAAATTGCGAATTTTGATCCATTTCTCGCGAAAAAATGGACAATATTACCCGTTATCAAATATGCCAACTTAAATTTTCCCATTTTTTCCTAATTTAAGTTGCAGTATTATTGCTATAACTAAGCCAATAGTTACTCGAATCTGGAATGGCATATCTCGTTCGATTCCTTGTTAAATTTCTAACAAAACTGCATTCACAGCTAAAATTGCGAATTTTGATCCATTTCTCGCGAAAATGGACAATATTACCGTTATCAAATATGCCAACTTAAATTTTCCCATTTTTTTTAATTTAAGTTGCAGTATTATTGCTATAACTAAGCCAATAGTTACTCGAATCTGGAATGGCATATCTCGTTCGATTCCTTGTTAAATTTCTAACAAAACTGCATTCACAGCTAAAATTGCGAATTTTGATCCATTTCTCGCGAAAATGGACAATATTACCCGTTATCAAATATGCCAACTTAAATTTTCCCATTTTTTCTAATTTAAGTTGCAGTATTATTGCTATAACTAAGCCAATAGTTACTCGAATCTGGAATGGCATATCTCGTTCGATTCCTTGTTAAATTTCTAACAAAACTGCATTCACAGCTAAAATTGCGAATTTTGATCCATTTCTCGCGAAAATGGACAATATTACCCGTTATCAAATATGCCAACTTAAATTTTCCCATTTTTTCTAATTTAAGTTGCAGTATTATTGCTATAACTAAGCCAATAGTTACTCGAATCTGGAATGGCATATCTCGTTCGATTCCTTGTTAAATTTCTAACAAAACTGCATTCACAGCTAAAATTGCGAATTTTGATCCATTTCTCGCGAAAATGGACAATATTACCCGTTATCAAATATGCCAACTTAAATTTTCCCATTTTTTCTAATTTAAGTTGCAGTATTATTGCTATAACTAAGCCAATAGTTACTCGAATCTGGAATGGCATATCTCGTTCGATTCCTTGTTAAATTTCTAACAAAACTGCATTCACAGCTAAAATTGCGAATTTTGATCCATTTCTCGCGAAAATGGACAATATTACCCGTTATCAAATATGCCAACTTAAATTTTCCCATTTTTTCCTAATTTAAGTTGCAGTATTATTGCTATAACTAAGCCAATAGTTACTCGAATCTGGAATGGCATATCTCGTTCGATTCCTTGTTAAATTTCTAACAAAACTGCATTCACAGCTAAAATTGCGAATTTTGATCCATTTCTCGCAAAAATGGACAATATTACCGTTATCAAAATATGCCAACTTAAATTTTCCCATTTTTTCTAATTTAAGTTGCAGTATTATTGCTATAACTAAGCCAATAGTTACTCGAATCTGGAATGGCATATCTCGTTCGATTCCTTGTTAAATTTCTAACAAAACTGCATTCACAGCTAAAATTGCGAATTTTGATCCATTTCTCGCGAAAATGGACAATATTACCCGTTATCAAATATGCCAACTTAAATTTTCCCATTTTTTTCAATTTAAGTTGCAGTATTATTGCTATAACTAAGCCAATAGTTACTCGAATCTGGAATGGCATATCTCGTTCGATTCCTTGTTAAATTTCTAACAAAACTGCATTCACAGCTAAAATTGCGAATTTTGATCCATTTCTCGCGAAAATGGACAATATTACCCGTTATCAAATATGCCAACTTAAATTTTCCCATTTTTTCTAATTTAAGTTGCAGTATTATTGCTATAACTAAGCCAATAGTTACTCGAATCTGGAATGGCATATCTCGTTCGATTCCTTGTTAAATTTCTAACAAAACTGCATTCACAGCTAAAATTGCGAATTTTGATCCATTTCTCGCGAAAATGGACAATATTACCCGTTATCAAATATGCCAACTTAAATTTTCCCATTTTTTCTAATTTAAGTTGCAGTATTATTGCTATAACTAAGCCAATAGTTACTCGAATCTGGAATGGCATATCTCGTTCGATTCCTTGTTAAATTTCTAACAAAACTGCATTCACAGCTAAAATTGCGAATTTTGATCCATTTCTCGCGAAAATGGACAATATTACCCGTTATCAAATATGCCAACTTAAATTTTCCCATTTTTTCTAATTTAAGTTGCAGTATTATTGCTATAACTAAGCCAATAGTTACTCGAATCTGGAATGGCATATCTCGTTCGATTCCTTGTTAAATTTCTAACAAAACTGCATTCACAGCTAAAATTGCGAATTTTGATCCATTTCTCGCAAAAATGGACAATATTACCCGTTATCAAATATGCCAACTTAAATTTTCCCATTTTTTCTAATTTAAGTTGCAGTATTATTGCTATAACTAAGCCAATAGTTACTCGAATCTGGAATGGCATATCTCGTTCGATTCCTTGTTAAATTTCTAACAAAACTGCATTCACAGCTAAAATTGCGAATTTTGATCCATTTCTCGCGAAAATGGACAATATTACCCGTTATCAAATATGCCAACTTAAATTTTCCCATTTTTTCTAATTTAAGTTGCAGTATTATTGCTATAACTAAGCCAATAGTTACTCGAATCTGGAATGGCATATCTCGTTCGATTCCTTGTTAAATTTCTAACAAAACTGCATTCACAGCTAAAATTGCGAATTTTGATCCATTTCTCGCGAAAATGGACAATATTACCCGTTATCAAATATGCCAACTTAAATTTTCCCATTTTTTCTAATTTAAGTTGCAGTATTATTGCTATAACTAAGCCAATAGTTACTCGAATCTGGAATGGCATATCTCGTTCGATTCCTTGTTAAATTTCTAACAAAACTGCATTCACAGCTAAAATTGCGAATTTTGATCCATTTCTCGCGAAAATGGACAATATTACCGTTATCAAATATGCCAACTTAAATTTTCCCATTTTTTCTAATTTAAGTTGCAGTATTATTGCTATAACTAAGCCAATAGTTACTCGAATCTGGAATGGCATATCTCGTTCGATTCCTTGTTAAATTTCTAACAAAACTGCATTCACAGCTAAAATTGCGAATTTTGATCCATTTCTCGCGAAAATGGACAATATTACCCGTTATCAAATATGCCAACTTAAATTTTCCCATTTTTTCTAATTTAAGTTGCAGTATTATTGCTATAACTAAGCCAATAGTTACTCCTGGAATGGCATATCTCGTTCGATTCCTTGTTAAATTTCTAACAAAACTGCATTCACAGCTAAAATTGCGAATTTTGATCCATTTCTCGCGAAAATGGACAATATTACCGTTATCAAATATGCCAACTTAAATTTTCCCATTTTTTCTAATTTAAGTTGCAGTATTATTGCTATAACTAAGCCAATAGTTACTCGAATCTGGAATGGCATATCTCGTTCGATTCCTTGTTAAATTTCTAACAAAACTGCATTCACAGCTAAAATTGCGAATTTTGATCCATTTCTCGCGAAAATGGACAATATTACCCGTTATCAAATATGCCAACTTAAATTTTCCCATTTTTTCTAATTTAAGTTGCAGTATTATTGCTATAACTAAGCCAATAGTTACTCGAATCTGGAATGGCATATCTCGTTCGATTCCTTGTTAAATTTCTAACAAAACTGCATTCACAGCTAAAATTGCGAATTTTGATCCATTTCTCGCGAAAATGGACAATATTACCCGTTATCAAATATGCCAACTTAAATTTTCCCATTTTTTCTAATTTAAGTTGCAGTATTATTGCTATAACTAAGCCAATAGTTACTCGAATCTGGAATGGCATATCTCGTTCGATTCCTTGTTAAATTTCTAACAAAACTGCATTCACAGCTAAAATTGCGAATTTTGATCCATTTCTCGCGAAAATGGACAATATTACCGTTATCAAATATGCCAACTTAAATTTTCCCATTTTTTCTAATTTAAGTTGCAGTATTATTGCTTTAACTAAGCCAATAGTTACTCGAATCTGGAATGGCATATCTCGTTCGATTCCTTGTTAAATTTCTAACAAAACTGCATTCACAGCTAAAATTGCGAATTTTGATCCATTTCTCGCGAAAATGGAAGATATTACCCGTTATCAAATATGCCAACTTAAATTTTCCCATTTTTTCTAATTTAAGTTGCAGTATTATTGCTATAACTAAGCCAATAGTTACTCGAATCTGGAATGGCATATCTCGTTCGATTCCTTGTTAAATTTCTAACAAAACTGCATTCACAGCTAAAATTGCGAGTTTTGATCCATTTCTCGCGAAAATGGACAATATTACCGTTATCAAATATGCCAACTTAAATTTTCCCATTTTTTCTAATTTAAGTTGCAGTATTATTGCTATAACTAAGCCAATAGTTACTCGAATCTGGAATGGCATATCTCGTTCGATTCCTTGTTAAATTTCTAACAAAACTGCATTCACAGCTAAAATTGCGAATTTTGATCCATTTCTCGCAAAATGGATGATATTACCGTTATCAAATATGCCAACTTAAATTTTCCCATTTTTTCTAATTTAAGTTGCAGTATTATTGCTATAACTAAGCCAATAGTTACTCGAATCTGGAATGGCATATCTCGTTCGATTCCTTGTTAAATTTCTAACAAAACTGCATTCACAGCTAAAATTGCGAATTTTGATCCATTTCTCGCAAAAATGGATAATATTACCGTTATCAAATATGCCAACTTAAATTTTCCCATTTTTCCTAATTTAAGTTGCAGTATTATTGCTATAACTAAGCCAATAGTTACTCGAATCTGGAATGGCATATCTCGTTCGATTCCTTGTTAAATTTCTAACAAAACTGCATTCACAGCTAAAATTGCGAATTTTGATCCATTTCTCGCGAAAATGGACAATATTACCGTTATCAAATATGCCAACCTAAATTTTCCCATTTTTCCTAATTTAAGTTGCAGTATTATTGCTATAACTAAGCCAATAGTTACTCGAATCTGGAATGGCATATCTCGTTCGATTCCTTGTTAAATTTCTAACAAAACTGCATTCACAGCTAAAATTGCGAATTTTGATCCATTTCTCGCGAAAATGGACAATATTACCGTTATCAAATATGCCAACTTAAATTTTCCCATTTTTTCTAATTTAAGTTGCAGTATTATTGCTATAACTAAGCCAATAGTTACTCGAATCTGGAATGGCATATCTCGTTCGATTCCTTGTTAAATTTCTAACAAAACTGCATTCACAGCTAAAATTGCGAATTTTGATCCATTTCTCGCGAAAATGGACAATATTACCGTTATCAAATATGCCAACCTAAATTTTCCCATTTTTTCTAATTTAAGTTGCAGTATTATTGCTATAACTAAGCCAATAGTTACTCGAATCTGGAATGGCATATCTCGTTCGATTCCTTGTTAAATTTCTAACAAAACTGCATTCACAGCTAAAATTGCGAATTTTGATCCATTTCTCGCGAAAATGGACAATATGTACCGTTATCAAATATGCCAACTTAAATTTTCCCATTTTTTTTCTAATTTAAGTTGCAGTACTATAACTAAGCCAATAGTTAATCGAATCTGGAATGGCATATCTCGTTCGATTCCTTGTTAAATTTCTAACAAAACTGCATTCACAGCTAAAATTGCGAATTTTGATCCATTTCTCGCAAAAATGGATAAATATTACCGTTATCAAATATGCCAACTTAAATTTTCCCATTTTTTCTAATTTAAGTTGCAGTATTATTGCTATAACTAAGCCAATAGTTACTCGAATCTGGAATGGCATATCTCGTTCGATTCCTTGTTAAATTTCTAACAAAACTGCATTCACAGCTAAAATTGCGAATTTTGATCCATTTCTCGCGAAAATGGACAATATAACCGTTATCAAATATGCCAACCTAAATTTTCCCATTTTTCCTAATTTAAGTTGCAGTATTATTGCTATAACTAAGCCAATAGTTACTCGAATCTGGAATGGCATATCTCGTTCGATTCCTTGTTAAATTTCTAACAAAACTGCATTCACAGCTAAAATTGCGAATTTTTGATCCATTTCTCGCGAAAATGGACAATATTACCGTTATCAAATATGCCAACTTAAATTTTCCCATTTTTTCTAATTTAAGTTGCAGTATTATTGCTATAACTAAGCCAATAGTTACTCGAATCTGGAATGGCATATCTCGTTCGATTCCTTGTTAAATTTCTAACAAAACTGCATTCACAGCTAAAATTGCGAATTTTGATCCATTTCTCGCGAAAATGGACAATATAACCGTTATCAAATATGCCAACTTAAATTTTCCCATTTTTAATTTAAGTTGCAGTATTATTGCTATAACTAAGCCAATAGTTACTCGAATCTGGAATGGCATATCTCGTTCGATTCCTTGTTAAATTTCTAACAAATCTGCATTCACAGCTAAAATTGCGAGTTTTGATCCATTTCTCGCGAAAATGGACAATATTACCCGTTATCAAATATGCCAACTTAAATTTTCCCATTTTTTCCAATTTAAGTTGCAGTATTATTGCTATAACTAAGCCAATAGTTACTCGAATCTGGAATGGCATATCTCGTTCGATTCCTTGTTAAATTTCTAACAAAACTGCATTCACAGCTAAAATTGCGAATTTTGATCCATTTCTCGCGAAAATGGACAATATTACCGTTATCAAATATGCCAACCTAAATTTTCCCATTTTTTCTAATTTAAGTTGCAGTATTATTGCTATAACTAAGCCAATAGTTACTCAGATCTGGAATGGCATATCTCGTTCGATTCCTTTGTTAAATTTCTAACAAAACTGCATTCACAGCTAAAATTCGAATTTTGATCCATTTCTCGCGAAAATGGACAATATTACCGTTATCAAATATGCCAACTTAAATTTTCCCATTTTTTCTAATTTAAGTTGCAGTATTATTGCTATAACTAAGCCAATAGTTACTCGAATCTGGAATGGCAATATCTCGTTCGATTCCTTGTTAAATTTCTAACAAAACTGCATTCACAGCTAAAATTGCGAATTTTGATCCATTTCTCGCGAAAATGGA
>NW_024572999.1:0-6259 GCF_018153835.1 Drosophila eugracilis | reverse complement strand
ACAGACATACAGACATACAGACATACAGACATACAGACATACAGACATACAGACATACAGACATACAGACATACAGACATACAGACATACAGACATACAGACATACAGACATACAGACATACAGACATACAGACATACAGACATACAGACATACAGACATACAGACATACAGACATACAGACATACAGACATACAGACATACAGACATACAGACATACAGACATACAGACATACAGACATACAGACATACAGACATACAGACATACAGACATACAGACATACAGACATACAGACATACAGACATACAGACATACAGACATACAGACATACAGACATACAGACATACAGACATACAGACATACAGACATACAGACATACAGACATACAGACATACAGACATACAGACATACAGACATACAGACATACAGACATACAGACATACAGACATACAGACATACAGACATACAGACATACAGACATACAGACATACAGACATACAGACATACAGACATACAGACATACAGACATACAGACATACAGACATACAGACATACAGACATACAGACATACAGACATACAGACATACAGACATAAGACATACAGACATACAGACATACAGTAGACATACAGACATACAGACATACAGACATACAGACATACAGACATACAGACATACAGACATACAGACAAACAGACATACAGACATACAGACATACAGACATACAGACATACAGACATAGACATACAGACATACAGACATACAGGACATACAGACATACAGACATACAGACATACAGACATACAGACATACAGACATACAGACATACAGACATACAGACATACAGACATACAGACATACAGACATACAGACATACAGACATACAGACATACAGACATACAGACATACAGACATACAGACATACAGACATACAGACATACAGACATACAGACATACAGACATACAGACATACAGACATACAGACATACAGACATACAGACATACAGACATACAGACATACAGACATACAGGACATACAGACATACAGACATACAGACATACAGACATACAGACATACAGACATACAGACATACAGACATACAGACATACAGACATACAGACATACAGACATACAGACATACAGACATACAGACATACAGACATACAGACATACAGACATACAGACATACAGACACACAGACATACAGACATACAGACATACAGACATACAGACATACAGACATACAGACATACAGACATACAGACATACAGACATACAGACATACAGACATACAGACATACAGACATACAGACATACAGACATACAGACATACAGACATACAGACATACAGACATACAGACATACAGACATACAGACATACAGACATACAGACATACAGACATACAGACATACAGACATACAGACATACAGACATACAGACATACAGACATACAGACATACAGACATACAGACATACAGACATACAGACATACAGACATACAGACATACAGACATACATAGACATACAGACATACAGACATACAGACATACAGACATACAGACATTACAGACATACAGACATACAGACATACAGACATACAGACATACAGACATACAGACATACAGACATACAGACATACAGACATACAGACATACAGACATACAGACATACAGACATACAGACATACAGACATACAGACATACAGACATACAGACATACAGACATACAGACATACAGACATACAGACATACAGACATACAGAGACATACAGACATACAGACATACAACCACAGACATACAGACATACAGACATACAGACATACAGACATACAGACATACAGACATACAGACATACAGACATACAGACATACAGACATACAGACATACAGACATACAGACATACAGACATACAGACATACAGACATACAGACATACAGACATACAGACATACAGACATACAGACATACAGACATACAGACATACAGACATACAGACATACAGACATACAGACATACAGACATACAGACATACAGACATACAGACATACAGACATACAGACATACAGACATACAGACATACAGACATACAGACATACAGACATACAGACATACAGACATACAGACATACAGACATACAGACATACAGACATACACAGACATACAGACATACAGACATACAGACATACAGACATACAGACATACAGACATACAGACATACAGACATACAGACATACAGACATACAGACATACAGACATACAGACATACAGACATACAGACATACAGACATACAGACACAGACATACAGACATACAGACATACAGACATACAGACATACAGACATACAGACATACAGACATACAGACATACAGACATACAGACATACAGACATACAGACATACAGACATACAGACATACAGACATACAGACATACAGACATACAGACATACAGACATACAGACATACAGACATACAGACATACAGACATACAGACATACAGACATACAGACATACAGACATACAGACATACAGACATACAGACATACAGACATACAGACATACAGACATACAGACATACAGACATACAGACATACAGACATACAGACATACAGACATACAGACATACAGACATACAGACATACAGACATACAACATACAGACATACAGACACAGACATACAGACATACAGACATACAGACATACAGACATACAGACATACAGACATACAGACATACAGACATACAGACATACAGACATACAGACATACAGACATACAGACATACAGACATACAGACATACAGACATACAGACATACAGACATACAGACATACAGACATACAGACATACAGACATACAGACATACAGACATACAGACATACAGACATACAGACATACAGACATACAGACATACAGACATACAGACATACAGACATGCAGACATACAGACATACTGAGACATACAGACATACAGACATACAGACATACAGACATACAGACATACAGACATACAGACATACAGACATACAGACATACAGACATACAGACATACAGACATAAGACATACAGACATACAGACATACAGACATACAGACATACAGACATACAGACATACAGACATACAGACATACAGACATACAGACATACAGACATACAGACATACAGACATACAGACATACAGACATACAGACATACAGACATACAGACATACAGACATACAGACATACAGACATACAGACATACAGACACACAGACTTGGCAGACATACAGACATACAGACATACACGACATACAGACATACAGACATACAGACATACAGACATACAGACATACAGACATACAGACATACAGACATACAGACATACAGACACACAGACATACAGACATACAGACATACAGACATACAGACATACAGACATACAGACATACAGACATACAGACATACAGACATACAGACATACAGACATACAGACATACAGACATACAGACATACAGACATACAGACACACAGACATACAGACATACAGACATACAGACATACAGACATTACACACATACAGACATACAGACATACAGACATACAGATATACAGACATACATGACATACAGACATACAGACATACAGACATACAGACATACAGACATACAGACAGACTTACAGACATACAGACATACAGACATACAGACATACAGACATACAGACAGACAGACATACAGACATACAGACATACAGACATACAGACATACAGACATACAGACGTACAGACATACAGACATACAGACATACAGACATACAGACATACAGACATACAGACATACAGACATACAGACATACAGACATACAGACATACAGACATACAGACATACAGACATACAGACATACAGACATACAGACATACAGACATACAGACATACAGACATACAGACATACAGACATACAGACACAGGACATACAGACATACAGACATACAGACAACAGACATACAGACATACAGACATACAGACATACAGACTGACATACAGACATACAGACATACAGACATACAGACATACAGACATACAGACATACCGACATACAGACATACAGACATACAGACATACAGACATACAGGGACATACAGACATACAGGACATACAGAACCTGACATACAGACATACAGACATACAGACATACACAGGACCACAGACATGAGGCATCTGAACATACAGACATACAGACATGAACATGGCCCCAGACGATCAGACATACAGACATACAGACACTACAGATATAGCAGAATACAGACATACAGACATGCCAGACATACAGACAGACAGACATACAGACATACAGACATACAGACATACAGACATACAGACATACAGACATACGAGACCCACAAGACATACAGACATACAGACATACAGACATACAAGACACGCAGACATACAGACATGCAGACATACAGACATACAGACATACAAGACACACAGACATACAGACATCAGACATACAGACATACAGACACACAGACATACAGACATACAGACATACAAGCCATAAGAAATACATTTTTACAGACATACAGGCAGACAGACATACAGACACACAGACATACAGACATATGGACATAAGGCACGAGAGACATACAGACATACAGACATACAGACATACAGACATACAGACATACAGACATACAGACATACACGACATACAGACATACAGACATGCGACATAAAGGCAGACATACAGACATACAGACATACAGACATACAGACATAAGACATACAGACATAGAGACAGTCAGACATACAAGAACATACAGACATACAACATACAGACATACAGACAGACAGACATTAGACATACAGACATAAAGACATACAGACATAGACATACAGACATACGAACCTTTGAACCTTGAAGACATACAGACATACAGACAACACAGACGCCACAGACACAGACACATTACACAGACATGACATACAGACATACCAGACATACAGACATACAGACATACAGACATACAGACCATACAGACGCCTGGTGGCGTGCGAGGACGGGGCGGACGGCTCTGAGACATACAGACATACCAGCCTTACAGACATACAGACAGCTACAGACATACAGACCGCTACCAGGCATACCGAACATACAGACACACAGACATACAGGCCGCCACAGACATGAGACATACAGACATACAGACATACAGACATACAAGACACAGCCACAGACATACACACCCCCAGACATTGAACATACAGAACATACAGACATACAGACATACAGACATACAGACATACAGACATACAGACATACAGACATACAGACCTGAACATACAGACACAGACTACCAGACACTTCTGAACATACAGACATACAGACATACAGACATGGAAACATACAGACATACAGACATACAGACCTTGCAGACACATACAGACCTTGCAGACATACAGACATACAGACATACAGACAGCCAGACATACAGACATACAGACAGCCCACAGACATGAACGCTGGACATACAGACATACAGAACCTGAACATACAGACATACAGACACCCACAGACATACAGACATACAGACCGCCACAGACATACAGACATACAGTTACAGACATACAGACATACAGATATGGAACATACAGACATACAGACATACGAACATACAGACATGTACAGACATACAGACCATACAGACGCCACAGACACAGAACATACAGACATACAGATATACAGACCGCACAGACATACAGACATACCCAGACATACACAGACCTTTAGACACCACCGAACATACAAGATATACAGACATGAACATACAAGACATACAGACATATACAGACAACAACACAGACATACAGACGCCTGGTGCATATTACAAGACATACAGACATACGAACCCACAGACGCCTACCAGACGCCAGACATACAGACATACGGACATACCGGGCACTTCAGGAACATACAGACATACAGACCGCCGGACATGGACGCTTGGACACCTGGACATACGGACCACGGACATACCAGACCATACAGACATACAGACATACAGACATACAAGACATGAACATACAGACACTGAACCATACGAACCTTTATACAGACCTTACAGACATACAGACACATACAGACATACAGACATACAGACATACAGACCTGCAGACACTGAACATACAAGACGCTACAGACATACTACAGACATACAGACATACAGACTTCGAACATACAGACATACAGACGCATACAGACAGCACAGACATACAGACATAC
>NW_024572998.1:0-13688 GCF_018153835.1 Drosophila eugracilis | reverse complement strand
AAAACTGCATTCACAGCTAAAATTGCAGGTATTTTGATCCATTTCTCGCGAAAATGGACAACAATTAATTTTATCAAAAATGCCAACCCTAAATTTGCCCATTTTTTTCTAATTTAAGTTGCGGTATTGTTGCTATAACTAAGCCAATAGTTACTCAGATCTGGAATGGCATGTCTCGTTCGATTCCTTGTTAAATTTCTAACAAAACTGCATTCACAGCTAAAAGTGCGAGTTTTGACTCGTTTCTCGCGAAAATGGACGATATTGCCCGTTATCAAATAAGCCAACTTAAATTTTCCCATTTTTCCTCAATTTAAGTTGCAGTATTATTGCTATAACTAAGCCAATAGTTACTCGAATCTGGAATGGCATATCTCGTTCGATTCCTTGTTAAATTTCTAACAAAACTGCATTCACAGCTAAAATTGCGAATTTTGATCCATTTCTCGCGAAAATGGACGATATTACCGTTATCAAATATGCCAACTTAAATTTTCCCATTTTTTCTAATTTAAGTTGCAGTATTATTGCTATAACTAAGGCCAATAGTTACTCGAATCTGGAATGGCCTATCTCGTTCGATTCCTTGTTAAATTTCTAACAAAACTGCATTCACAGCTAAAATTCCCGAATTTTGATCCATTTCTCGCGAAAATGGACGATATTACCGTTTATCAAATATGCAACTTAAATTTTCCCATTTTCCCTAATTTAAGTTGCATTATTATTGCTATAACTAAGCCAATAGTTGCTCGAATCTGGAGTGGCATATCTCGTTCGATTCCTTGTTAAATTTCTAACAAACTGCATTCACAGCTAAAATTGCGAATTTTGATCCATTTCTCGCAAAAATATTACCCGTTATCAAATATGCCAACTTAAATTTTCCCATTTTTTCTAATTTAAGTTGCAGTATTATTGCTATAACTAAGCCAATAGTTACTCGAATCTGGAATGGCATATCTCGTTCGATTCCTTGTTAAATTTCTAACAAAACTGCATTCACAGCTAAAATTGCGAATTTTGATCCATTTCTCGCGAAAATGGACAATATTACCGTTATCAAATATGCCAACTTAAATTTTCCCATTTTTTCTAATTTAAGTTGCGGTATTATTGCTTATAACTAAGCCAATGGTTACTCGAATCTGGAATGGCATATCTCGTTCGATTCCTTGTTAAATTTCTAACAAAACTGCATTCACAGCTAAAATTGCGAATTTTGATCCATTTCTCGCAAAAATGGATGATATTACCCGTTATCAAATATGCCAACTTAAATTTTCCCATTTTTTCCTAATTTAAGTTGCAGTATTATTGCTTATAACTAAGCCAATAGTTACTCGAATCTGGAATGGCCTATCTCGTTCGATTCCTTGTTAAATTTCTAACAAAACTGCATTCACAGCTAAAATTGCGAATTTTGATCCATTTCTCGCGAAAATGGACGATATTACCGTTATCAAATATGCCAACTTAAATTTTCCCATTTTTCTAATTTAATTTAAGTTGCAGTATTATTGCTTATAACTAAGCCAATAGTTACTCGAATCTGGAATGGCATATCTCGTTCGATTCCTTGTTAAATTTCTAACAAAGCTGCATTCACAGCTAAAATTGCGAATTTTGATCCATTTCTCGCGAAAATGGACAATATTACCGTTATCAAATATGCCAACTTAAATTTTCCCATTTTTTCTAATTTAAGTTGCAGTATTATTGCTATAACTAAGCCAATAGTTACTCGAATCTGGAATGGCATATCTCGTTCGATTCCTTGTTAAATTTCTAACAAAACTGCATTCACAGCTAAAATTGCGAATTTTGATCCATTTCTCGCGAAAATGGACAATATTACCGTTATCAAATATGCCAACTTAAATTTTCCCATTTTTCCTAATTTAAGTTGCGGTATTATTGCTATAACTAAGCCAATAGTTACTCGAATCTGGAATGGCATATCTCGTTCGATTCCTTGTTAAATTTCTAACAAAACTGCATTCACAGCTAAAATTGCGAATTTTGATCCATTTCTCGCGAAAATGGACAATATTACCGTTATCAAATATGCCAACTTAAATTTTCCCATTTTCCTAATTTAAGTTGCAGTATTATTGCTATAACTAAGCCAATAGTTACTCGAATCTGGAATGGCATATCTCGTTCGATTCCTTGTTAAATTTCTAACAAAACTGCATTCACAGCTAAAATTGCGAATTTTGATCCATTTCTCGCGAAAATGGACAATATTACCGTTATCAAATATGCCAACTTAAATTTTCCCATTTTTTCTAATTTAAGTTGCAGTATTATTGCTATAACTAAGCCAATAGTTACTCGAATCTGGAATGGCATATCTCGTTCGATTCCTTGTTAAATTTCTAACAAAACTGCATTCACAGCTAAAGTTGCGAATTTTGATCCATTTCTCGCGAAAATGGACAATATTACCGTTATCAAATATGCCAACTTAAATTTTCCCATTTTTTTCTAATTTAAGTTGCAGTATTATTGCTATAACTAAGCCAATAGTTACTCGAATCTGGAATGGCATATCTCGTTCGATTCCTTGTTAAATTTCTAACAAAGCTGCATTCACAGCTAAAATTGCGAATTTTGATCCATTTCTCGCGAAAATGGACAATATTACCCGTTATCAAATATGCCAACTTAAATTTTCCCATTTTTTCTAATTTAAGTTGCAGTATTATTGCTATAACTAAGCCAATAGTTACTCGAATCTGGAATGGCATATCTCGTTCGATTCCTTGTTAAATTTCTAACAAAACTGCATTCACAGCTAAAGTTGCGAATTTTGATCCATTTCTCGCGAAAATGGACGATATTACCGTTATCAAATATGCCAACTTAAATTTTCCCATTTTTTTCTAATTTAAGTTGCAGTATTATTGCTATAACTAAGCCAATAGTTACTCGAATCTGGAATGGCATATCTCGTTCGATTCCTTGTTAAATTTCTAACAAAACTGCATTCACAGCTAAAATTGCGAATTTTGATCCATTTCTCGCGAAAATGGACAATATTACCGTTATCAAATATGCCAACTTAAATTTTCCCATTTTTTCCTAATTTAAGTTGCAGTATTATTGCTATAACTAAGCCAATAGTTACTCGAATCTGGAATGGCATATCTCGTTCGATTCCTTGTTAAATTTCTAACAAAACTGCATTCACAGCTAAAATTGCGAATTTTGATCCATTTCTCGCGAAAATGGACAATATTACCGTTATCAAATATGCCAACTTAAATTTTCCCATTTTTTTTTAATTTAAGTTGCAGTATTATTGCTATAACTAAGCCAATAGTTACTCGAATCTGGAATGGCATATCTCGTTCGATTCCTTGTTAAATTTCTAACAAAACTGCATTCACAGCTAAAATTGCGAATTTTGATCCATTTCTCGCGAAAATGGACAATATTACCGTTATCAAATATGCCAACTTAAATTTTCCCATTTTTTCTAATTTAAGTTGCAGTATTATTGCTATAACTAAGCCAATAGTTAATAGTTCTCGAATCTGGAATGGCATATCTCGTTCGATTCCTTGTTAAATTTCTAACAAAACTGCATTCACAGCTAAAATTGCGAATTTTGATCCATTTCTCGCGAAAATGGACAATATTACCCGTTATCAAATATGCCAACTTAAATTTTCCCATTTTTTCTAATTTAAGTTGCAGTATTATTGCTATAACTAAGCCAATAGTTACTCGAATCTGGAATGGCATATCTCGTTCGATTCCTTGTTAAATTTCTAACAAAACTGCATTCACAGCTAAAATTGCGAATTTTGATCCATTTCTCGCGAAAATGGACAATATTACCGTTATCAAATATGCCAACTTAAATTTTCCCATTTTTTCTAATTTAAGTTGCAGTATTATTGCTATAACTAAGCCAATAGTTACTCGAATCTGGAATGGCATATCTCGTTCGATTCCTTGTTAAATTTCTAACAAAACTGCATTCACAGCTAAAATTGCGAATTTTGATCCATTTCTCGCGAAAATGGACAATATTACCGTTATCAAATATGCCAACTTAAATTTTCCCATTTTTCTAATTTAAGTTGCAGTATTATTGCTATAACTAAGCCAATAGTTACTCGAATCTGGAATGGCATATCTCGTTCGATTCCTTGTTAAATTTCTAACAAAACTGCATTCACAGCTAAAATTGCGAATTTTGATCCATTTCTCGCGAAAATGGACAATATTACCGTTATCAAATATGCCAACTTAAATTTTCCCATTTTTTCTAATTTAAGTTGCAGTATTATTGCTATAACTAAGCCAATAGTTACTCGAATCTGGAATGGCATATCTCGTTCGATTCCTTGTTAAATTTCTAACAAAACTGCATTCACAGCTAAAATTGCGAATTTTGATCCATTTCTCGCGAAAATGGACAATATTACCCGTTATCAAATATGCCAACTTAAATTTTCCCATTTTTTCTAATTTAAGTTGCAGTATTATTGCTATAACTAAGCCAATAGTTACTCGAATCTGGAATGGCATATCTCGTTCGATTCCTTGTTAAATTTCTAACAAAACTGCATTCACAGCTAAAATTGCGAATTTTGATCCATTTCTCGCGAAAATGGACAATATTACCGTTATCAAATATGCCAACTTAAATTTTCCCATTTTTTCTAATTTAAGTTGCAGTATTATTGCTATAACTAAGCCAATAGTTACTCGAATCTGGAATGGCATATCTCGTTCGATTCCTTGTTAAATTTCTAACAAAACTGCATTCACAGCTAAAATTGCGAGTTTTGATCCATTTCTCGCGAAAATGGACAATATTACCGTTATCAAAATTTGCCAACTTAAAATTTTCCCATTTTTCTCTAATTTAAGTTTGCAGTATTATTGCTATACACTAAGCCAATAGTTACTCCAGATCTGGAATGGCATATCTCGTTCGATTCCTTGTTAAATTTCTAACAAAACTGCATTCACAGCTAAAATTGCGAATTTTGATCCATTTCTCTCGCGAAAATGGACAATATTACCGTTATCAAATATGCCAACTTAAATTTTCCCATTTTTTCTAATTTAAGTTGCAGTATTATTGCTATAACTAAGCCAATAGTTACTCGAATCTGGAATGGCATACTCTCGTTCGATTCCTTGTTAAATTTCTAACAAAACTGCATTCACAGCTAAAATTGCGAATTTTTGATCCATTTCTCGCCGAAAATGGACGATATTACCCGTTATCAAATATGCCAACTTAAATTTTCCCATTTTTTCTAATTTAAGTTGCAGTATTATTGCTATAACTAAGCCAATAGTTACTCGAATCTGGAATGGCATATCTCGTTCGATTCCTTGTTAAATTTCTAACAAAACTGCATTCACAGCTAAAATTGCGGATTTTGATCCATTTCTCGAGAAAATGGACAATATTACCCGTTATCAAATATGCCAACTTAAATTTTCCCATTTTTTTCTAATTTAAGTTTGCAGTATTATTGCTTATAACTAAGCCAATAGTTACTCGAATCTGGAATGGCATATCTCGTTCGATTCCTTGTTAAATTTCTAACAAAACTGCATTCACAGCTAAAATTGCGAATTTTGATCCATTTCTCTCGAAAATGGACAATATTACCGTTATCAAATATGCCAACTTAAATTTTCCCATTTTTTCTAATTTAAGTGGCAGTATTATTGCTATAACCAAGCCAATAGTTACTCGAATCTGGAATGGCATATCTCGTTCGATTCCTTGTTAAATTTCTAACAAAACTGCATTCACAGCTAAAATTGCGAATTTTGATCCATTTCTCGCGAAAATGGACAATATTACCGTTATCAAATATATGCCAACTTAAATTTTCCCATTTTTTCTAATTTAAGTTTGCAGTATTACTTACTTATAACTAAGCCAATAGTTACTCGAATCTGGAATGGCATATCTCGTTCGATTCCTTGTTAAATTTCTAACAAAACTGCATTCACAGCTAAAATTGCGAGTTTTGATCCATTTCTCGCGAAAATGGACAATATTACCGTTATCAAATATGCCAACTTAAATTTTCCCATTTTTTCTAATTTAAGTTGCAGTATTATTGCTATAACTAAGCCAATAGTTACTCGAATCTGGAATGGCATATCTCGTTCGATTCCTTGTTAAATTTCTAACAAACTGCATTCACAGCTAAAATTGCGAATTTTGATCCATTTCTCGCGAAAATGGACAATATTACCGTTATCAAATATGCCAACTTAAATTTTCCCATTTTTTCTAATTTAAGTTGCAGTATTATTGCTATAACTAAGCCAATAGTTACTCGAATCTGGAATGGCATATCTCGTTCGATTCCTTGTTAAATTTCTAACAAAACTGCATTCACAGCTAAAATTGCGAATTTTGATCCATTTCTCGCGAAAATGGACAATATTACCGTTATCAAATATGCCAACTTAAATTTTCCCATTTTTTTCTAATTTAAGTTGCAGTATTATTGCTATAACTAAGCCAATAGTTACTCGAATCTGGAATGGCATATCTCGTTCGATTCCTTGTTAAATTTCTAACAAAACTGCATTCACAGCTAAAATTGCGAGTTTTGATCCATTTCTCGCGAAAATGGACAATATTACCCGTTATCAAATATGCCAACTTAAATTTTCCCATTTTTTCTAATTTAAGTTGCAGTATTATTGCTATAACTAAGCCAATAGTTACTCGAATCTGGAATGGCATATCTCGTTCGATTCCTTGTTAAATTTCTAACAAAACTGCATTCACAGCTAAAATTGCGAATTTTGATCCATTTCTCGCGAAAATGGACAATATTACCGTTATCAAATATGCCAACTTAAATTTTCCCATTTTTTCTAATTTAAGTTGCAGTATTATTGCTATAACTAAGCCAATAGTTACTCGAATCTGGAATGGCATATCTCGTTCGATTCCTTGTTAAATTTCTAACAAAACTGCATTCACAGCTAAAATTGCGAATTTTGATCCATTTCTCGCGAAAATGGACAATATTACCGTTATCAAATATGCCAACTTAAATTTTCCCATTTTTTCTAATTTAAGTTGCAGTATTATTGCTATAACTAAGCCAATAGTTACTCGAATCTGGAATGGCATATCTCGTTCGATTCCTTGTTAAATTTCTAACAAAACTGCATTCACAGCTAAAATTGCGAGTTTTGATCCATTTCTCGCGAAAATGGACAATATTACCGTTATCAAATATGCCAACTTAAATTTTCCCATTTTTTCTAATTTAAGTTGCAGTATTATTGCTATAACTAAGCCAATAGTTACTCGAATCTGGAATGGCATATCTCGTTCGATTCCTTGTTAAATTTCTAACAAAACTGCATTCACAGCTAAAATTGCGAATTTTGATCCATTTCTCGCGAAAATGGACAATATTACCCGTTATCAAATATGCCAACTTAAATTTTCCCATTTTTTCTAATTTAAGTTGCAGTATTATTGCTATAACTAAGCCAATAGTTACTCGAATCTGGAATGGCATATCTCGTTCGATTCCTTGTTAAATTTCTAACAAAACTGCATTCACAGCTAAAATTGCGAATTTTGATCCATTTCTCGCGAAAATGGACAATATTACCGTTATCAAATATGCCAACTTAAATTTTCCCATTTTTTCTAATTTAAGTTGCAGTATTATTGCTTTAACTAAGCCAATAGTTACTCGAATCTGGAATGGCATATCTCGTTCGATTCCTTGTTAAATTTCTAACAAAACTGCATTCACAGCTAAAATTGCGAATTTTGATCCATTTCTCGCGAAAATGGACAATATTACCCGTTATCAAATATGCCAACTTAAATTTTCCCATTTTTTCTAATTTAAGTTGCAGTATTATTGCTATAACTAAGCCAATAGTTACTCGAATCTGGAATGGCATATCTCGTTCGATTCCTTGTTAAATTTCTAACAAAACTGCATTCACAGCTAAAATTGCGAATTTTGATCCATTTCTCGCGAAAATGGACAATATTACCCGTTATCAAATATGCCAACTTAAATTTTCCCATTTTTTCTAATTTAAGTTGCAGTATTATTGCTATAACTAAGCCAATAGTTACTCGAATCTGGAATGGCATATCTCGTTCGATTCCTTGTTAAATTTCTAACAAAACTGCATTCACAGCTAAAATTGCGAATTTTGATCCATTTCTCGCGAAAATGGACAATATTACCGTTATCAAATATGCCAACTTAAATTTTCCCATTTTTTCTAATTTAAGTTGCAGTATTATTGCTATAACTAAGCCAATAGTTACTCGAATCTGGAATGGCATATCTCGTTCGATTCCTTGTTAAATTTCTAACAAAACTGCATTCACAGCTAAAATTGCGAATTTTGATCCATTTCTCGCGAAAATGGACAATATTACCCGTTATCAAATATGCCAACTTAAATTTTCCCATTTTTTCTAATTTAAGTTGCAGTATTATTGCTATAACTAAGCCAATAGTTACTCGAATCTGGAATGGCATATCTCGTTCGATTCCTTGTTAAATTTCTAACAAAACTGCATTCACAGCTAAAATTGCGAATTTTGATCCATTTCTCGCGAAAATGGACAATATTACCCGTTATCAAATATGCCAACTTAAATTTTCCCATTTTTTCTAATTTAAGTTGCAGTATTATTGCTATAACTAAGCCAATAGTTACTCGAATCTGGAATGGCATATCTCGTTCGATTCCTTGTTAAATTTCTAACAAAACTGCATTCACAGCTAAAATTGCGAATTTTGATCCATTTCTCGCGAAAATGGACAATATTACCGTTATCAAATATGCCAACTTAAATTTTCCCATTTTTCCTAATTTAAGTTGTAGTATTATTGCTATAACTAAGCCAATAGTTACTCGAATCTGGAATGGCATATCTCGTTCGATTCCTTGTTAAATTTCTAACAAAACTGCATTCACAGCTAAAATTGCGAATTTTGATCCATTTCTCGCGAAAATGGACAATATTACCGTTATCAAATATGCCAACTTAAATTTTCCCATTTTTCCTAATTTAAGTTGCAGTATTATTGCTATAACTAAGCCAATAGTTACTCGAATCTGGAATGGCATATCTCGTTCGATTCCTTGTTAAATTTCTAACAAAACTGCATTCACAGCTAAAATTGCGAATTTTGATCCATTTCTCGCGAAAATGGACAATATTACCGTTATCAAATATGCCAACTTAAATTTTCCCATTTTTTCTAATTTAAGTTGCAGTATTATTGCTATAACTAAGCCAATAGTTACTCGAATCTGGAATGGCATATCTCGTTCGATTCCTTGTTAAATTTCTAACAAAACTGCATTCACAGCTAAAATTGCGAATTTTGATCCATTTCTCGCGAAAATGGACAATATTACCGTTATCAAATATGCCAACTTAAATTTTCCCATTTTTTCTAATTTAAGTTGCAGTATTATTGCTTATAACTAAGCCAATAGTTACTCGAATCTGGAATGGCATATCTCGTTCGATTCCTTGTTAAATTTCTAACAAAACTGCATTCACAGCTAAAATTGCGAATTTTGATCCATTTCTCGCGAAAATGGACAATATTACCGTTATCAAATATGCCAACTTAAATTTTTCCCATTTTTTCTAATTTAAGTTGCAGTATTATTGCTATAACTAAGCCAATAGTTACTCGAATCTGGAATGGCATATCTCGTTCGATTCCTTGTTAAATTTCTAACAAAACTGCATTCACAGCTAAAATTGCGAGATTTGATCCATTTCTCGCGAAAATGGACAATATTACCGTTATCAAATATGCCAACTTAAATTTTCCCATTTTTTCTAATTTAAGTTGCAGTATTATTGCTATAACTAAGCCAATAGTTACTCGAATCTGGAATGGCATATCTCGTTCGATTCCTTGTTAAATTTCTAACAAAACTGCATTCACAGCTAAAATTGCGAATTTTGATCCATTTCTCGCGAAAATGGACAATATTACCCGTTATCAAATATGCCAACTTAAATTTTCCCATTTTTCCTAATTTAAGTTGCAGTATTATTGCTATAACTAAGCCAATAGTTACTCGAATCTGGAATGGCATATCTCGTTCGATTCCTTGTTAAATTTCTAACAAAACTGCATTCACAGCTAAAATTGCGAATTTTGATCCATTTCTCGCGAAAATGGACAATATTACCGTTATCAAATATGTCAACTTAAATTTTCCCATTTTCCCTAATTTAAGTTGCAGTATTATTGCTATAACTAAGCCAATAGTTACTCGAATCTGGAATGGCATATCTCGTTCGATTCCTTGTTAAATTTCTAACAAAACTGCATTCACAGCTAAAATTGCGAATTTTGATCCATTTCTCGCGAAAATGGACAATATTACCCGTTATCAAATATGCCAACTTAAATTTTCCCATTTTTCTAATTTAAGTTTAAGTTGCAGTATTATTGCTATAACTAAGCCAATAGTTACTCGAATCTGGAATGGCATATCTCGTTCGATTCCTTGTTAAATTTCTAACAAAACTGCATTCACAGCTAAAATTGCGAATTTTGATCCATTTCTCGCGAAAATGGACAATATTACCCGTTATCAAATATGCCAACTTAAATTTTCCCATTTTTCCTAAATTTAAGTTGCAGTATTATTGCTATAACTAAGCCAATAGTTACTCGAATCTGGAATGGCATATCTCGTTCGATTCCTTGTTAAATTTCTAACAAAACTGCATTCACAGCTAAAATTGCGAATTTTGATCCATTTCTCGCGAAAATGGACAATATTACCGTTATCAAATATGCCAGCTTAAATTTTCCCATTTTTCCTAATTTAAGTTGCAGTATTATTGCTATAACTAAGCCAATAGTTATTCGAATCTGGAATGGCATATCTCGTTCGATTCCTTGTTAAATTTCTAACAAAACTGCATTCACAGCTAAAATTGCGAATTTTGATCCATTTTCTCGCGAAAATGGACAATATTACCGTTATCAAATATGCCAACTTAAATTTTCCCATTTTTTCTAATTTAAGTTGCAGTATTATTGCTATAACTAAGCCAATAGTTACTCGAATCTGGAATGGCATATCTCGTTCGATTCCTTGTCAAATTTCTAACAAAACTGCATTCACAGCTAAAATTGCGAATTTTGATCCATTTCTCGCGAAAATGGACAATATTACCGTTATCAAATATGCCAACTTAAATTTTCCCATTTTTTCTAATTTAAGTTTGCAGTATTATTGCTATAACTAAGCCAATAGTTACTCGAATCTGGAATGGCATATCTCGTTCGATTCCTTGTTAAATTTCTAACAAAGCTGCATTCACAGCTAAAGTTGCGAATTTTGATCCATTTCTCGCGAAAATGGACGATATTACCGTTATCAAATATGCCAACTTAAATTTTCCCATTTTTTCTAATTTAAGTTGCAGTATTATTGCTATAACTAAGCCAATAGTTACTCGAATCTGGAATGGCATATCTCGTTCGATTCCTTGTTAAATTTCTAACAAAACTGCATTCACAGCTAAAATTGCGAATTTTGATCCATTTCTCGCGAAAATGGACAATATAACCGTTATCAAATATGCCAACCTAAATTTTCCCATTTTTTCTAATTTAAGTTGCAGTATTATTGCTATAACTAAGCCAATAGTTACTCGAATCTGGAATGGCATATCTCGTTCGATTCCTTGTTAAATTTCTAACAAATCTGCATTCACAGCTAAAATTGCGAGTTTTGATCCATTTCTCGCGAAAATGGACAATATTACCGTTATCAAATATGCCAACTTAAATTTTCCCATTTTTTCTAATTTAAGTTGCAGTATTATTGCTATAACTAAGCCAATAGTTACTCGAATCTGGAATGGCATATCTCGTTCGATTCCTTGTTTAAATTTCTAACAAAACTGCATTCACAGCTAAAATTGCGAATTTTGATCCATTTCTCGCGAAAATGGACAATATAACCGTTATCAAATGTGCCAACTTAAATTTTCCCATTTTTTCTAATTTAAGTTGCAGTATTATTGCTATAACTAAGCCAATAGTTACTCGAATCTGGAATGGCATATCTCGTTTCGATTCCTTGTTAAATTTCTAACAAAACTGCATTCACAGCTAAAATTGCGAGTTTTGATCCATTTCTCGCGAAAATGGACAATATTACCGTTATCAAATATGCCAACTTAAATTTTCCCATTTTTTCTAATTTAAGTTGCAGTATTATTGCTATAACTAAGCCAATAGTTACTCGAATCTGGGATGGCATATCTCGTTCGATTCCTTGTTAAATTTCTAACAAAACTGCATTCACAGCTAAAATTGCGAGTTTTGATCCATTTCTCGCAAAAATGGATGATATTACCCGTTATCAAATATGCCAACTTAAATTTTCCCATTTTTTCTAATTTAAGTTGCAGTATTATTGCTATAACTAAGCCAATAGTTACTCGAATCTGGAATGGCATATCTCGTTCGATTCCTTGTTAAATTTCTAACAAAACTGCATTCACAACTAAAATTGCGAATTTTGATCCATTTCTCGCGAAAATGGACAATATTGCCGTTATCAAATATGCCAACTTAAATTTTCCCATTTTTCCTAATTTAAGTTGCAGTATTATTGCTATAACTAAGCCAATAGTTACTCGAATCTGGAATGGCATATCTCGTTCGATTCCTTGTTAAATTTCTAACAAAACTGCATTCACAGCTAAAATTGCGAATTTTGATCCATTTCTCGCGAAAATGGACAATAATACCCGTTATCAAATATGCCAACCTACATTTTCCCATTTTTTCTAATTTAAGTTGCAGTATTATTGCTATAACTAAGCCAATAGTTACTCGAATCTGGAATGGCATATCTCGTTCGATTCCTTGTTAAATTTCTAACAAAACTGCATTAACAGCTAAAATTGCGAATTTTGATCCATTTCTCGCGAAAATGGACAATATAACCGTTATCAAATATGCCAACTTAAATTTTCCCATTTTTTCTAATTTAAGTTGCAGTATTATTACTCATCAACTAAGCCAATAGTTACTCGAATCTGGAATGGCATATCTCGTTCGATTCCTTGTTAAATTTCTAACAAAACTGCATTCACAGCTAAAATTGCGAATTTTGATCCATTCCTCGCGAAAATGGACAATATTACCCGTTATCAAATATGCCAACTTAAATTTTCCCATTTTTTCTAATTTAAGTTGCAGTATTATTGCTATAACTAAGCCAATAGTAACTCGAATCTGGAATGGCATATCTCGTTCGATTCCTTGTTAAATTTCTAACAAAACTGCATTCACAGCTAAAATTGCGAATTTTGATCCATTTCTCGCGAAAATGGACGATATTACCCGTTATCAAATATGCCAACTTAAATTTTCCCATTTTTTCTAATTTAAGTTTGAGTATTATTACTATAATAAGCCAATAATTGCTCGAATCTGGAATGCCATACCTCGTTCGATTCCTTGTTAAATTTCTAATAAAAACTGCATTCACAGCTAAAATTGCGAATTTTGATCCATTTCTCGCAAAAATGGACGATAATGCCGTTTTCAAATATGCCAACTTAAATTTTCCCATTTTTCCTAATTTAAGTTGCAGTAATATTATATAACTAAGCCAATGCTTCCTCGAAT
>NW_024572997.1:0-866 GCF_018153835.1 Drosophila eugracilis | reverse complement strand
AGTTATAGCAATAAATTGCAACTTAAATTAGAAAAATGGGAAAATGTAAAAGTTGGCATGATTTGATAACGGAGAAGCCCAATATCATCCATGTTTACGAAAATGGATCAAAATTCGCAACATTTTAGCTGTGAATGCAGTTTTATTTGTTTCTTAACAAGGAATCGAACGAGAATATGCCATTCAAAGATTCCGAATAACTATTGAAGCTTAGATTGCATAAGCAATGATACTCAACTTAAATTAGGAAAAAATGGGAAAATTTATGTTGGCATATTTGAAAACGGTAATATCGTCCATTTTCGTGAGAATTGGATCAAAATTCAGAATTTTAGCTTTGAATGCAGTTTTGTTAGAAATTCCCCACAACAAGGAATCGAACGAGGTAGGGCCATTCCAGATTCGGTAACTATTGGATTAGTTGGAAAGCCGTAATACTGCCAGTTAAATTAGGAGAAATGGTTAAACCAAGTATCGTTATATAATAACGGGAAAATCGTCCATTTTTGCGAGAAATGGATCAAAATTCGCAATTTTAGCTGTAAATGCCGTTTTGTTAGAAATTTAACAAGGAATCGAACGAGATATGCCATTCCAGATTCGAGTAACTATTGGCTTAGTTATAGCAATAATACTGCAACTTAAATTAGAAAAAATGGGAAAATTTAAGTTGGCATATTTGATAACGGTTATATTGTCAATTTTCGCGAGAAATGGATCAAAATTCGCAATTTTAGCTGTGAATGCAGTTTTGTTAGAAATTTAACAAGGAATCGAACGAGATATGCCATTCCAGTTTCGAGAAACTATTGGCTTAGTTATAGCAATAATACTGCAACTTAAATTAGAAAAAAATGGGAAAATTT
>NW_024572996.1:0-1049 GCF_018153835.1 Drosophila eugracilis | reverse complement strand
ATATGAACCGATCGCTGTGGCTTAGGCCACGCGAGAAAGTGCTTAACGTCGGCATGAGGCGCCAGGACACATGTACATACCCCTCACGCCGCTCCTCACATAAAGAGGGCATATATACAATGTACATAGATAGCCGTCCCTCTGCCGCCGCCTGCGAGTGGCCACTGGCAGACTTAGCCTTAGTAAGACTTAAAAAGAGCCCGTAAGAACACAATCCAATTCAAGCCTGGGAGTGACACAATTGATACTCGTGTTAAAGAATAAACCAACTATTACAAGTTTGTTTTTTATATTTCATGGCGATCCTGCCATATAAACATTTCATGTTGATCCTGTTTTAACCAAACATTTCACTATAATATTCTGAAATTTTTTTTTTTTTAATTTCAAATTAGGGAAGCTTTGTTTGTGGTTGAGATCACTATTCTCATTCGTTTTGTCAGAAGACACAACGAACGAGGAACAATATTATTTAATTATACAACTCACTCAGAATGATTTCAACGAAGAAGATCAAAGAGGAGAAGATTCGCTGAAAAGAATTTTCGACAAACCCTTTCTTTTACTCAAAACTTTTCGATGCAGTAGGGCAACCGCTAAGTTTATATTTAATAACGAACTTATTCTCGATTTAAAGACGCTTTAAAAATAACTAAAAATACAATAAATTTAAATAATTCATTCATTTCACACATTAATTCTCAATAACTTTGGCTTCTGGACACTTCATATTAATAATAAAAAAAAATTATATTTAATTCATTGGCGTCTAATTCGCATTTGTCTCTCAAAAGGTCACTACTTTGCAGCACATATATTTCAGATTCTTTAAATAGTGGGGTTTGGTCATTCCGGTCCTTTAGTGTAAAGAGGGGAGCGGGACGCAATAAAGCTTATTGCTCCGGCGAAATCGGCCACCACTCTCTTCTTTCCCTCTCTCGTTGTGTCTTCTCTCTATAGCATAAGATAATTTAAGTCGAATAAATCAGTTCAAATTGATACTCCCTTTCGTTCGCACGCGCCGTGCTTCTTCCCCTACCTCTGTCTCG
>NW_024572995.1:0-52397 GCF_018153835.1 Drosophila eugracilis | reverse complement strand
GTTGGATTCTTTATTAAATTTAATCTTTGGTTTTTATCATTTTTCCTCCTTTAAGTGTCAGTGTTATGGCTATAACTAAGCCAATAGTAGCCCGAATCTGGAATGGCATAGCTCGTTGGATTCTTTATTAAATTTAAACTTTGGTTTTATCATTTTTCCTCCTTTAAGTGTCAGTGTTATGGCTTTAACTAAGCCAATAGTAGCCCGAATCTGGAATGGCATAGCTCGTTGGATTCTTTATTAAATTTAATCTTTGGTTTTATCATTTTTCCTCCTTTAAGTGTCAGTGTTATGGCTATAACTAAGCCAATAGTAGCCCGAATCTGGAATGGCATAGCTCGTTGGATTCTTTATTAAATTTAATCTTTGGTTTTATCATTTTTCCTCCTTTAAGTGTCAGTGTTATGGCTTTAACTAAGCCAATAGTAGCCCGAATCTGGAATGGCATAGCTCGTTGGATTCTTTATTAAATTTAAACTTTGGTTTAAAATGGTATACTAGATTCGTTGAAAAGTATGTAACAGATAGAAGGAAGCTTTTTCGGACCCTATAAAGTATATATATTCTTGATCAGGATCAATAGCGAAGTCGATTGAGCCATGTCCGTCTGTCCGTCCGTCCGTCCGTCCGTATGAACGCTGAGATCTCAGGAACTATAGCAGATACAAAGTGGAGATTAAGCGTGAAGATTCTTGAGGTCCCGGGACAGCGCAAGCTTATTACAGCATCCTGCCACGCCCACTCTAACGCCCACAAATCGCCAAAAACTAAAATTGCTGAAATCTCAGGAACTATTGCAGTTAGAAAGTTGAAATTCAAAAAGTATAATCTTTAAATGGCAGCGCATCTTATAGTGGTACTACTATCCGGCCACACCCACAAGGCTCAAAAGACGGTTTTCGGATTTTCTAGAAAAGCTGATATCTCGGTAACTATAAAAGATAGAAAGTTCGGGTTAAGCATGTAGGTTTCTATTATGCTCCCAATGCGAATTGTTTTTTTTCGATTAAGCCACGCCTACTCTAACGCCCATAAAACCTGAACAACCAAAAATGCAAAAATCTCAAAAACTATAAGAGCTACATAATTTTGTTTAGGATAACGTATTTAGGAAATGCCTTTGCAACTTTCCACGAAGTTGCATCCGGCCACGGCTACTCTGACGCCCACAAACCGCGGAAAACTGTGGCGTCTATAATATTATTATGAATGCCTTCGTTTGACCTTGTGTAACTTATTTCTGTTAATACCTATCGATTTACCAAAGAGTTTTCAAATCGCAACATTATTTCGCTATTTATAAAGAAATTAAGTTATAAGGCCTCACATGGGCAGTGACGTCACTATAAGCATTCTCAACATACTTCCTCTGACAATAGGTGGCGCCTTGTGAATTTCCACTAGCAAAATAATATTTTAAAATTTTGTAAAACAGTAACGGGTATCTTATGGTCGCGGCACTCGACTATAGCGTTTCCTCTTGTTTATACATGTTTTCCTGCCTACTGTTTCGAATGGCTTTTCGGGCCAAACGGCTTACGGGTCGCCTCAATTGTCGTCGGGTATTACAAATATTTAATTATAATGGTAAAATTACTGTTGGGCACTCTTTAGTGCTGTCGGTCAGTTCACCCTTGGTGTTTCCAATCGTTGGTACAAGGGGCGGCCTGCCTCTCGTACTTCTTCTTGATCCAACGTTTTCACAAGGGGCGGTCTGCCTCTCGTGATTAATTATTTATTGTTGCTTTTTGAAACATCTATTGCTTTGCCTTGCATGTGCCCAGGCAATACGGGCTGAAGAGTGGTCCTTCACAGTCCGGTGGGCATTGGCGTTTCATTTGTGGTATTACCTTCGGCTGTGGTCGATGTGTTTTAGGATTAATTAATTTATTCTGAATTGCATGTGAGTTACAGGTTGAGTCAGTGGCTTTTTTCTTTAGCAACGTCTCGATGTGTTCCAGTTCGTTGAAAAGTTTTTGAGCAATTTCCCACTTCGGGGGACTTTCGCTTTTGTAGAGGGTCTTTACGATCTCAGACTTGCGTTTTCTGAGTCGTTCTTTGATTCCACTACGCCTTTTGCTCATTGCCTGTACTCACTCAGTTACAAAAGTTTTTCAAGTTTTCCGCCAGTTTGTTTCAGGCTTCCTTTCCAGCCAGCCCAGTTGTCTTTAAGAAGTTATTAGAGAGATAGATCCGCTTAGGTCCTGGTCTTACTAGACCCATGTCACGGTCGCCATGTTGTAACTTGAAGGCATTTTTGTATTTTGTTTTTAGAAATAGACTTGCACGTCAGTGCAGATTGAGTGTAGGTTTTATAATGTTCTTTTATTTTAAGTCAAAATGTTCTCTTACCCTAAGTACATAAATTCAACGTGCACTGCGCTGCCGGTAGAGCCGGCAGCGTCGCGGCTGCAATATATATTTCTTATATGTATATGTACGCTTCGCTTATGTAAATGTATTGGGAGAGTCTTATGCAAACATGTCTTGAGTGCATTCAGTCAGCGTGGGAATGCTGACTTAGCCTAACTCATAATGTGCGATCATATTTCGCTCACTTAAATTGGTTTATTTATTTGTTTATATTGCAACAATATGTTGCTGCTGTATGCAAGCAGGTTACAGTGTTACCTCGCTACATGTTTCTACATATGTGCATATTACAGGCCTCACATGGTTTGTGACGTCACTATCTATTACTAAACATGCTTCCTCTGACAATAGGTAGTGCCTTGTGAATTTCCACTACTACCCCAATTTTTATACCCGTTACTTGTAGAGTAAAAGGGTGTACAAGATTCGTTGAAAAGTATGTAACAGGTAGAAGGAAGCGTTTCCGACCCTATAAAGTATATAAGTTATGGCCGGACATGGCCAGAGGGGGGAGTATTCCCCCGGATATTACCTAGTTAATGTTATCTGCATCCTCGCGTTTCCAATTACAGTTCCCTTCGTCCTTCTCTTTCACAGCTCAATCTTAGTTTTCTACGAAGCTACTTTAAAATAAAACAGTAATCGCTTTTATACGTTACAATGGTTTTATTTGCAAATAATAATGATCTGCTGGCTTAGGAGGTACAAATCGAAGTAAAACTAAATCATAAGTTTGGCTGGCTTGTTGACTGCATAACGCTGGCAGAGCGGTTGCAGCAGTCCGATGCTGACAGCAGCGGTTTTGGGGTTTTTGGGCCAAAGTATTGCTATGCTCCAGGTGCTGGTGTTGCATTTCCATCCGTGTTCAGGGGTAGGGGTAGCTATGGCTGAGACAGCTAGCGATCGGTCAGTGCTCTTCCATTGTCGCGCTGCTGATAGCAGGGGTTCTAGATATTTGGGCCAACGTGTTGCTAACCTCCAGGTGCTAGCTCTGCATTTTTGGTTGGCCGCGGCGATGGGAAGGGGTAGCGGCAGCTATTGCTGAGGCAGCTAGCGGGCGGTCAGTGATCTTCCATTCTCACGCTACTGCCGGTGCAATTCTGCCGTTAACGTTCTATCGCTGCGCTGTCGGTCTGACGCCGCTGACGTTTGGTGTTTGCACTACCGCTGCTGTGTCTCTGCTGTTCGTCGGGTTGGCTGAGTGGGGTGATGAGGGAAGTCGCGGTGTCTGGTATCCGGGTCGAGAGGTGGTAAAGGGAAGGGGGCGCTTGGCCGGTGTTAACTCCTCCCCACCACAAGATCTGTGTCCCACAGATTATTAGGCTTTGGTTGCGGGCTCCAGAGTATCCTGCGCTTCCAGGTTTGCAGGCGGGTCCCGCAGTTTAGGGATTCCTTTGGTCGACGTTATCTTCTTCCAAACGATGAATACCGTTGTCATAACTTCTTTAGGTTTTCCATGCTGAATTCGTGGACATATTTCAGCGAGAGCTCGTAACCCGTTGTTTTTACCTGGGCTAGAACGGCGGGCATTGCCATAAGGTGTGTTGATGAGTAGCTGCTGTAGTTCCGATCGCCGATTGAAATTGTTTCGTTGTCAAATTGTATGACGTACGATCCCTCTAATTTGTACTTCTTGGCTGGTGTGGATATCGTTCCATTGAAGTTGGTTAGGAAGAGTGTGCCGTCATAGATTTGATCTACCTTTTCCTGGTTGATCATCAGATAGTCGCATTCGGCCTGGCCTCCTTTTAACAGCCTAGGTATGCAACCGTCCTCCTCCAATTTCAACAAGTCCTTTTCTCGGCAGACCGTTGTGTTGCCGATGGATACACACTTTCCGAGGAGGGCGTATGTTTCCAGGCGGTCCATCGCCAATGTGTTGTATTTCAGAACAACTTGTTTCCCATCGGATATCGTTGGGTAGATCCTCATTAATCTGTACCTCCTATCCACTACCTTGGGCATAGCCAAGATGTACAAAAGAGCAGTCCCTTTTGTCAGGATTGTTGGTTTAGAAAATTCGACGGCCTCGACAACGTTTTGATAAGGGAGGCTATCCACCTCCGCCAGTATTGTGTCGACTTCGTCGTGGTCCAGGAGATTCGTTTTGACCACTCCAGTTTTTCCCAGTTGGCAGGCCCTCAGTATTTTATTGACCTGGTCTGCTATTATAATTGCTTTGTGAAGAACGGCCGTCGTCACGTGGAAGTCCCCATCTATTGCGTTGACTCTCCCGATAACGTCGTTCAACTTCTGGAGCGACTCGTGTGTTGTGTCGAACAACTTAGTGTTGATGCGAATCTGCTGATTGTTGTTTCTCGCCAAGCTGTCCTCCTCTTTCAAGATGGCATTGCAATCCGATTTGTCCGGCGATCCCGCGACCCACTTCCAGGCTGATCCTAGCCAGTCGATTGAGCGTTGTCTTCGTGTTGGTGCGCCAACCATGGGCGAGATTCCTTCTGAAGCGTGTTGCAGATAGTGGCCAAGCAGTGCGTTGATACGTTGGTCGGTTACTACCATGGCCTCGTTTGCCACCTGGTCGATGAGTTGCTGCATGTGGCCTAGATTGATGACGTGAGCCAGTTTGAAAACGCCATTGGTCCTCCAGACGGTATCTTGTTGCAAGGGGACAACCGGTGCATCATATTTGAAAATGTGGAGGGTTGTCGCCACGTAGATTGTGGACGCACATGTAACGTCGGCAGGGGATTACGTGCACATGAAATGTAGATTCTTATAATAAAATAGTTTCTTTGTTTTAAGCCTAATGTTTGTGTTCGTGTTGGTATTTTCTTGTATTACTAGTATGTTCTTATTACTAAAAAAAGTTTATTTTATGTGGTTCAATGTCATTTTAATTAAATGCTCCCCTGTTATGAGAGGTTTTTTGTTTTTGCTTAACTTAAACTAAGAATTGAGTTTTTTTTTGTTTATTACTAATGTTTATTTGTTTGTTTGTGTTTGAAGGAGGTTATGAGTTAGTGAAACGTTCAGTACGCACTTTTGTATAGATAAATTTAAATATTTTGAGGAGTTATGATATTCTGTTGCCAGTCTTCCCTGTCGAGAAAAATATAAACCACAATGTTGATCAAAACAAAAAAAAAATTAATTTCTTAGATTTGATTTATGTCCGGTATAGGATAAGTGTCTGCAATCGTGACAGCATTCAAACGCTTAAAATCGATAACCATGCGGTATTGTTTCTCTCCGTTCGGTTTGGGTTTCTTTGGTACTACCCAGACCGGGGAGTTATAGGGACTTTTAGATGGTTTGATGATCCCATTCCGAGAGAGTTCTTCTATCTGTCTATCCACTTCCCCTCTCATGTTGGTAGGGTAGGGATAGCTCTTTGTGTATATAGGGTCTGAGGTGCTTGTGCGAATCTCAGCCCTAACGCTTGTGTCTACGGCCTCTCTTGTGAGAGTGGCTCGAAGATTTTGAAATATTCGCTAATGAGAGCGTTTAAAGCTTCCCTTGCAGACTCAGGGTGCTTTTTATCTAACAGTAGGTGTACATTTAAGGATTTTTTAGCAAGAAGGGGAATCTTGATATCGGGTGATATTGTCAAGAGGTCATTTTTCCTGTCGATCAGGGCTTTTAAGGTTCTTAGGGTGTCGTCTCCTATGATGCCGTCAAATGATGTTAGTCCGGTAAGGACAAAAAAGGTGAGAACGGTATTGTTCCCAATCGGCTTAAAAAATTGTCCAGTGATACAATGCGTTAGTTTAACATTACCCTCTGCGGACTGAACGACAAACGGTGTGGGTAATGCTATAGAGCCGGCGGAGTTCTTGGGGCTTATAAAATTATTGTTAGCGCCGGTGTCTATTAGAAATTGCAGCTTGGCCCCAGTTTTAGTCTCATACTCTATGTATGGTATACTACAGAGGCGTCGGTCATAAAATTTTGTTCACCATCGCCAATACACTGTATCTCCTCCAAGGGAGAGCAATGTTCTACCCCTTGCGATGGGTGTACCAGCTCCTCCCCCTCATTACCAGAATGTTGTTGATAGCACTCATTGGGAACGGGGTCTGATGATGGAGTGGACTGGATATGGTAAAGCCTTTGGGCTTTACGGAAGGGGTTTAAATTGGAATTAGTGCTCCGGCTTCTCCGGCCTCTCCCTGTCGCGAGTTAAAATTTGATCTATAACTTTCATTCATTTCATGCTTGATTGCTCTAGCTCCCTGGAATCTTGAGGGGCTCTGCGGGCTTCCGCTGGGAGCAAAGTTGTGTCCCGAATTAATCTGTACCCTATGGTTTAAATGGTTATTGTTAAACTGATTCGTCTGGGGGAACCTTGGTGCGATACGTCTATAATTCTGGTGACTTTGGGCATTTGGACATTAAGGGCTTTGTCCCTTTGACCGGCAAGAAAAGCATCGGTTATCTCTGTAGAATAATTCATGCTCTTAATTTTATTCATTATGAGCGAGACATGATCAAGCGTACCAACATCTCGTTTATCGGCAAATTGTAATGCCAATACCCGTTTCACCTCTGCCCAATCGTCATCCCGCACGTTATAGGCATTGAGAGCCATGTCAGCGTTGCCCCTAATTTTTTGTCTAATCTGAATAAGGACTGACCTATATAGGGGTTTCTCCCGTACGACCTCGAAATCGTTAACAATGGATTGAGCCCTATTAATCTAAGAGTTGTATTTCTCGGAATCTCCCTCGAAAGTCACAAGCTCCCTTACGCAATCCGGTACGTCCAAAGACTCCTTGAGTTCGTACTCCGTACGCGGACGCATTAGTGGTAGCGGTATCTCTGGTACCGGGTTGCGTCGCTCGAAGCACCCTAGTTCCTATTTTCCTAACCTCTTCCTTCATGCCCACCATATGAGTGGTTAAGGCCGAAATGGTAGCATCAAGGCGGTTCAAAACATCTTTTATTTCCTCCATTTTTATGGTTACATTTTTCTTAGGGTTTTTTCACTTTATTTAATTGTGGGTCGAAGCAGGGAATTTTAGCAACAGTTTTCTGCTTTTTTTTTAAATAAATTTCTATTTTATTTATATGTTTTTATTAGTATTAACAGACGTGCGTATAAAGAATCGTTTCACTTACCCTCAGTATTTTCTTCCTTTTTCTTGTTTTTGTGGTTGTAATTTTTCAGTGTTTCAATTTTTCGAGGTCTTCTGTTTTCTCTCTTACAGGATTATTCTTCTGAAATTACATTATAATTAGAATGTGATTTTCTTTTTGTTCGAAAAAAAGCAAAATTGTTATTTTCGTTTGAGCGTTGTGCGATTTTTAATAAAATTCGTGTTTTTTTGGTTCTTTCTTTCTGTTTATCGTCGCGGTGGTCCGTGTTTATCCGTTTTGGCATTGTGCCTACTAAGGTACGGTTGCCACACAATCCACTGGGCAGCTTTTTCTGAATGCATTCCACATCCGTAAGCCTTTCTAGCAGATTGCCACTTACACGACACATTTTTTATAATTGGAAAAAAATTTTCTTCTCTGTTTTTTATTTCAAAATAGGTTTATAATTTTTGCCGCTCAAATTAATTGGCGCAGCGGTTATCTGTGTTTATTCAATTAAAATTGCAATTTTTACACTCGCGAATAAGCTACCCAATGGTGTGGACTTATCGCCGCAGTGGACTATTGCTTCTTTTGTTTTATACTACTCAGTGTTTCGTGCCCGCGAATATGCCGCGTCACAGGTACTAAGTTTATTCTCAAATTTTTTGCGCCCGTGGGGAATGCCAGATCTAAACGGCAGCATCCTCACCGCAGCGGGTAAATGTGATTCAATTCCAATTATATTTTTTACACGAACACGCACAACGCTTTCATATTTTTTTTTGGATACTTTAGTTTTTAACCATTCACATATTTTTCACTTTATTTGTTTCTTTTTTTTCTTTTTTTTGGGGGGTCCTTGGGTCCCACTTTCGAAAGAAAGTGGAATCTGTTCGGGCGCCAGTTATGGCCGGACATGGCCAGAGGGGGGAGTATTCCCCCGGATATTACCTAGTTAATGTTATCTGCATCCTCGCGTTTCCAAGTACAGGTCCCTTCGTCCTTCTCTTTCACAGCTCAATCTTAATTTTCTACGAAGCTACTTTAAAATAAAACAGTAATCGCTTTTATACGTTACAATGGTTTTATTTGCAAATAATAATGGTCTGCTGGCTTTGGGGGTACAAATCGAAGTAAAACTAAATCATAAGTTTGGCTGGCTTGTTGACATCATAACGCTGGCAGAGCGGTTGCAGCAGTCCGATGCTGACATCAGCGGTTTTGGGGGTTTTGGGCCAAAGTATTGCTATGCTCCAGGTGCTGGTGTTGCATTTTCGTCCGTGTGCAGGGGTAGGGGTAGCTATGGCTGAGACAGCTAGCGATCGGTCAGTGCTCTTCCATTGTCGCGCTGCTGATAGCAGCGGTTCTGGATGTTTGGGCCAACGTGTTGCTAACCTCCAGGTGATAGCTCTGCATTTTCGGTTGGCCGCGGCGATGGGAAGGGGTAGCGGCAGCTATTGCTGAGGCAGCTAGCGGGCGGTCAGTGCTCGTCCATTCTCACGCTACTGCCGTTGCAATTCTGCCGGTGCGATTCTGCCGTTGACGTTCTGTTAATTTTTTCTCATCTATCCACGCCCACCCTAACGCCCTAAAAACCCGAAAAACCAAAAATGCAAAAATCTCGGAAACTATAAGAGCTACAAAGTTTTGCTTAAGAATTCGTATTTAAGAGATGCCACTGCAACTTGCCACGAAGATGCATCCGTCCTTATATATTATAAGGCCTCACATGGTTTGTGACATCACTATCAATTACTCAACAAGCTTCCTCTGACAATAGGTAGTGCCTTTTGAATTTCCACTAGCAAATTTAAAATTTTAAAATTGTGTAAAACAGTAACGGGTATCATAAAGTCGCTGCACTCGACTATAGCGTTTCCTCTTGTTTTTTTATGATTTGTACCATCTACCTTAAATGGCACAATCTCAGTGAGTTTCTTTTTCATGTTATTTGTGACAGTTTAATAATCGAACTCTAGGTCATATAGACCATATTCATATCATTATTATTGACAAATAGTCAATTGCTCTACAGCCTCTAATCTGCTAATTATTTGCTTTTTGCCAATTTCCTTGCTGCTACTCGATCCTGAAACTTCATTAACTTCGGATGATTGAAACAACTTCTTATTAATTAGTGCTTTAGTATTATTAAAACTAAGGACCATTTGGTCGAAATGACTTTTTTAAAATGTTTATGATCGACTACTCCAATATGTATACCCGTTGCTCGTAGAGTAAAAGGGTAACAGGTAGAAGGAAGCGTTTCCGACCCTATAAAGTATATATATTCTTGATCAGGATCAATAGCGAAGTCGATTAAGCCATGTCCGTCTGTCCGTTCGTCTGTCCGTTCGTCTGTCCGTATGAACGCTGAGATCTTAGAAACTATAAAATATACAAAGTTGAGATAACTCATGAAGATTCTTGAGGTCCCTACGCAGCGCAGGTTTATAACAGCATCCTGCTACGCCCACTCTAACGCCCACAAATCGCGAAAAACTGAAATCGCTGTAATCTCCGGAACTATTAAAGCTAGAAAGTTGAAATTCAGTATGTATGATCTTTAAATGCCAGCGTATCTTATAGTAGGACTATTATCCGGCCACACCCACCCATACGTCCACCAAGCTCAAAAACGTTTTTCGCATTTTCTAAAAAAGCTGATATATCAGTAACTATAAGTGATAGAAAGTTTGGATTAACAATGTGGGTTTTTATTATGCCCCAAATGCAAATGAATTTTTTAACACCTATCCACGCCCACCCTAACCCGAAAAACCAAAAATGCAAAAATCTCGGAAACTATAAGAGCTACAAAGTTTTGCTTCAAAATTCGTTTCAAGAGATGCCACTGCAGCTTGCCACGAAGAAGCATCCGGTCACGCCCGCTCTAACGCCCACAAGCCGCGAAAAACTGTGGCGTCTATAATATTATTATGAATGCCTTCGTTTGGCATTGTATAACTTATTTCTGTTAATATCTATCGATTTACGAAAAATTAATTAAATAAGAATATTATTTCGCTATTTATGAAGACATTTAGGTTATAAGGCCTCACATGGTTTGTGACGTCACTATCAATTACTAAACATGCTTCCTCTGACAATAGGTAGTGCCTTGTGAATTTCCACTACTACTCCAATTTTTATACCCGTTACTTGTAGAGTAAAAGGGTGTTCAAGATTCGTTAAAAAGTATCTAAAAGGTAGAAGGAAGCGTTTCCGACCCTATAAAGTATATATATTCTTGATCAGGATCAACAGCGAAGTCAATTAAGCCATGCCAGTCTGCCCGTCCGTCTCTCCATCTGTCTGCCTGTCCGTATGAACGCTGAGATCTTAGAAACTATAAATGATACAAAGTTGAGATTACCCACGAAGATTCTTGAGGTCCCTAAGCAGCGCAGGCTTATTACAGCATCCTGCCACGCCCACTCTAACGCCCACAAATCGCGAAAAATTTAAATCGCTGAAATCTCCGGAACTATTAGAGCTAAAAAGTTGAAATTCAGTATATATAATCTTTAAATGGCAGCGTATCTTATAGTGGTACTATTATCCGGCCACACCCACCCATACGTCTACCAAGCTCAAAAGACGGTTTTCACATTTTCTAGAAAAGCTGATATCTCGGTAACTATAAGAGATAGAAAGTTCGGATTAACAATGAGGGTTTTCATGATGCCCCGAAATGCAAATGAATTTTTTCTCATCTAGACACGCAAACCCTAACGCCCTAAAAACCCGAAAAACCAAAAATGTAAAAATCTCGGAAACTATAAGATCTACAAAGTTTTGCTTAAGAATTCGTATTTAAGAGATGCCACTGCAACTTGCCACGAAGATGCATCCGGCCACGCACGCTCTAACGCCCACAAACCGCGAAAAACTGTGGCGTCTTTAATATTATTATGAATGCCTTCGTTTGACCTTGTATAACTTATTTCTGTTAATATCTATCGATTTACCAAAAATTAATTAAATAAGAATATTATTTCGCTATTTATGAAGACATTTAGGTTATAAGGCCTCAAATGGCTTGTGACGTCACTATCAATTACTCCACATGCTTCCTCTGTCAATAGGTAGTGCCTTGTGAATTTCCACTACTACTCCAATTTTTATACCCGTTACTTGTAGAGTAAAAGGGTGTACAAGATTCGTTGAAAAGTATGTAACAGGTAGAAAGAAGCGTTTCCGACACAATAAAGTATATATATTCTTGATCAGGATCAATAGCGAAGTCGATTAAGCCATGTCCGTCTGTCCGTTCGTCTGTCCGTATGAACGCTGAGATCTTAGAAACTATAAAATATACAAAGTTGAGATAACCCATGAAGATTCTTGAGGTCCCTACGCAGCGCTGGTTTATAACAGCATCCTGCCACGCCCACTCTAACGCCCACAAATCGCGAAGAACTAAAATCGCTGAAATCTCCGGAACTAATAGAGGAAGAAAGTTGAAATTCAGTATGTATAATCTTTAGATGCCAGCGAATCTTATAGTGGTACTATTATCCGGCCACACCCACCCATACGTCCACCAAGCTCAAAAACGTTTTTCGCATTTTCTAGAAAGTTCGGTTAAACAATGTGGGTTTTTATGATGCCCAACTGCAAATTAATTTTTTCTCTTCTAGCTACGCCCACCCTAACGCCCACAAAACCCGAAAAACCAAAAATTCAAAAATTTCGAAAACTATAAAAGCTACAAAGTTTTACTTAAAAGTACATATTTAAGAGGTGCCACTACAACTTGCCACGAAGATGCATCCGGCCTTATATACACATGGTTTGTGACGTCACTATCAATTACTAAACGTGCTTCCTCTGACAATAGGAAAGCGCCTTGTCAATTTCCACTAGCAATATTAAAATTTTAAAATTGTGTAAAACAGTAACGGGTATCTTAGAGTCGCTGTACTCGACTATAGCGTTTCCTCTTGTTTTTCTATGATTTGTACCATCTACCTTAATTGGCACAATCTCTGTGAGTTTCTTTTTCATGTTATTTGTGGCAGTTTAATAAACGAACTCTAGGTCATCTATACTTTATTCACATCATTATTATTGACAAATAGTCAATTGCTCTACAGCCTCTAAGCTGTTAATTATTTGCTTTTTGCCAATTTCCTTGCTGCTACTCGATCCTGAAACTTCATTAACTTCGGATGATTGAAACAACTTCTTATTAATTAATGCTATAGTATTATTAAAACTGAGGACCATTTGGTCGAAATGACTTGTTAAAAGTGTTTATGATCGACTACTCCAATATTTATACCCGTTACTTGTAGAGTAAAAGGGTGTACAAGATTCGTTGAAAAGTATGTAACAGGTAGAAAGAAGCGTTTCCGACACTATAAGGTATATATATTCTTGATCAGGATCAAATCGCGAAGAACTAAAATCGCTGAAATCTCCGGAACTATTAGAGGAAGAAAGTTGAAATTCAGTATGTATAATCTTTAGATGCCAGCGGATCTTATAGTGGTACTATTATCCGGCCACACCCACCCATACGTCCACCAAGCTCAAAAGACGGTTTTCACATTTTCTAGAAAAGCTGATATCTCGGTAACTAAAAGAGATAGAAAGTTCGGATTAACAATGAGGGTTTTCATGATGCCCCGAAATGCAAATGAATTTTTTCTCATCTAGACACGCACACCCTTACGCCCTAAAAACCCGAAAAACCAAAAATGTAAAAATCTCGGAAACTATAAGATCTACAAAGTTTTGCTTAAGAATTCGTATTTAAGAGATGCCACTGCAACTTGCCACGAAGATGCATCCGGCCACGCCCGCTCTAACGCCCACAAACCGCGAAAAACTGTGGCGTCTTTAATATTATTATAAATGCCTTTGTTTGACCTTGTATAACTAATTTCTGTTAATATCTATCGATTTACCAAAAATTAATTAAATAAGAATATTATTTCGCTATTTATGAAGACATTTAGGTTATAGGGCCTCAAATGGCTTGTGACGTCACTATCAATTACTCCACATGCTTCGTCTGTCAATAGGTAGTGCCTTGTGAATTTCCACTACTACTCCAATTTTTATACCCGTTACTTGTAGAGTAAAATGGTGTACAAGATTCGTTGAAAAGTATGTAACAGGTAGAAAGAAGCGTTTCCGACACTATAAAGTATATATATTCTTGATCAGGATCAATAGCGAAGTCGATTAAGCCATGTCCGTCTGTCCGTTCGTCTGTCCGTATGAACGCTGAGATCTTAGAAACTATAAAATATACAAAGTTGAGATAACCCATGAAGATTCTTGAGGTCCCTACGCAGCGCAGGTTTATAACAGCATCCTGCCACGCCCACTCTAACGCCAACAAATCGCGAAGAACTAAAATCGCTGAAATCTCCGGAACTATTAGAGGAAGAAAGTTGAAATTCAGTATGTATAATCTTTAGATGCCAGCGGATCTTATAGTCGTACTATTATCCGGCCACACCCACCCATACGTCCACCAAGCTCAAAAGACGGTATTCGCATTTTCTTGAAAGTTCGGTCAAACAATGTGGGTTTTCATGATGCCCAAATGCAAATTAATTTTTTCTCTTCTAGCTACGCCCACCCTAACGCCCACAAAACCCGAAAAACTTAAATGCAAGAATATCAGAAACTATAAGAGCTACAAAGTTTTGCTTAAAAATACGTATTTAAGAGATGCCACTGCAACTTGCCACGAAGATGCATCCGGCCTTATATATTATAAGGCCTCACATGGTTTGTGACGTCACTATCAATTACTAAACGTGCTTCCTGTAACAATAGGAAAGCGCCTTGTCAATTTCCACTAGCAAAATTAAAATTTTAAAATTGTGTAAAACAGTAACGGGTATCTTAAAGTCGCTGCATTGGACTATAGCGTTTCCTCTTGTTTTTTTATGATTTGTACCATCTACCTTAAATGGCACAATCTCTGTGAGTTTCTTTTTCATGTTATTTGCGGCAGTTTAATAAACGATCTCTAGGTCATCTAGACTTTATTCACATTATTATTATTGACAAATAGTCAATTGCTCTACAGCCTCTGCTAATTATTTGCCTTTTGCCAATTTCCTTGCTGCTACTCGATCCTGAAACTTCATTAACTTCGGATGATTGAATCAACTTCTTATTAATTAGTGCTATAGTATTATTAAAACTGAGGACCATTTGGTCGAAATGACTTTTTAAAAATGTTTATGATCGACTACTCCAATATTTATACCCGTTGCTCGTAGAGTAAAAGGGTATACTAGATGCGTTGAAAAGTATGTAACAGGTAGAAGGAAGCGTTTCCGACCCTATAAAGTATAGTATAGTATTCTTGATCAGGATCAATAGCGAAGTCGATTGAGCCATGTCCGTCTGTCCGTCCATCTGTCCGTCTGTCCGTCCGTCTGTCCGTATGAACGCTGAGATCTTAGAAACTATAAAATATACAAAGTTGAGATAACCCATTAAGATTCTTGAGGAGCCTACGCAGCGCAGGTTTATTACAGCATCCTGCCACGCCCACTCTTACGCCCACAAATCGCGAAGAACTAAAATCGCTGAAATCTCCGGAACTATTAGAGGAAGAAAGTTGAAATTCAGTATGTATAATCTTTAGATGCCAGCGGATCTTATAGTGGTACTATTATCCGGCCACACCCACCCATACGTCCACCAAGCTCAAAAACGTTTTTCGCATTTTCTAGAAAGTTCGGTTAAACAATGTGTGTTTTTATGATGCCCAACTGCAAATTATTTTTTCTCTTCTAGCTACGCCCACCCTAACGCCCACAAAACCCGAAAAACCAAAAATTCAAAAATTTCGAAAACTATAAAAGCTACAAAGTTTTACTTAAAAATACATATTTAAGAGGTGCCACTACAACTTGCCACGAAGATGCAACCGGCCTTATATATTATAAGGCCTCACATGGTTTGTGACGTCACTAACAATTACTAAACGTGCTTCCTCTTACAATAGGTTGTGCCTTTTGAATTTCCACTAGCAAAATTAAAATTTTAAAACTGTGTAAAACAGTAACGGGTATCTTATAGTCGCTGCACTCGACTATAGCGTTTCCACTTGTTTTTCTATGATTTGTACCATCTACCTTAATTGGCACAATCTCTGTGAGTTTCTTTTTCATGTTTTTTGTGGCAAATTAATAAACGAACTCTAGGTCATCTAGACTTTATTCACATTATTATTATTGACAAATAGTCAATTGCTCTACAGCCTCTGCTAATTATTTGCCTTTTGCCAATTTCCTTGCTGCTACTCGATCCTGAAACTTCATTAACTTCGGATGATTGAATCAACTTCTTATTAATTAGTGCTATAGTATTATTAAAACTGAGGACCATTTGGTCGAAATGACTTTTTAAAAATTTTTAGATCGACTACTATAATATTTATACCCGTTACTCGTAGAGTAAAAGGGTATACTAGATGGGTTGCAAAGTATGTAGGAGGTAGAAGGAAGCGTTTCCGACCCTATTAGGTATATATATTCTTGATCAGGATCAATAGCGAAGTCGAGTGAGCCATGTCCGTCTGTCCGACCGTCTGTCCTTCTGTCTGTCTGTCCGTATGAACGCTAAGATCTTAGAAACTATAAAAGATACAAAATTGAGATTAACCATGAAGATTCTTGAGGTCCCTACGCAGCGCAAGTGTATAACAGCATCCTGCCACGCCCACTCTAACGCCCACAAATCGCGAAGAACTAAAATCGCTGATATCTCCGGAACTATTAGAGGAAGAAAGTTGAAATTCAGTATGTATAATCTTTAGATGCCAGCGGATCTTATAGTGGTACTATTATCCGGCCACACCCACCCATACGTCCACCAAGCTCAAAAGACGGTATTCGCATTTTCTTGAAAGTTCGGTCAAACAATGTGGGTTTTCATGATGCCCAAATGCAAATTAATTTTTTCTCTTCTAGCTACGCCCACCCTAACGCCCACAAAACCCGAAAAACCTAAAATGCAAGAATATCAGAAACTATAAGAGCTACAAAGTTTTGCTTAAAAATACGTATTTAAGAGATGGCACTGCAACTTGCCACGAAGATGCATCCGGCCTTATATATTATAAGGCCTCACATGGTTTGTGACGTCACTATCAATTACTAAACGTGCTTCCTCTGACAATAGGAAAGCGCCTTGTCAATTTCCACTAGCAATATTAAAATTTTAAAATTGTGTAAAACAGTAACGGGTATCTTAGAGTCGCTGCACTGGACTATAGCGTTTCCTCTTGTTTTTTTATGATTTGTACCATCTACCTTAATTGGCACAATCTCTGTGAGTTTCTTTTTCATGTTTTTTGTGGCAAATTAATAAAAGAACTCTAGGTCATCTAGACTTTATTCACATTATTATTATTGACAAATAGTCAATTGCTCTACAGCCTCTGCTAATTATTTGCCTTTTGCCAATTTCCTTGCTGCTACTCGATCCTGAAACTTCATTAACTTCGGATGATTGAATCAACTTCTTATTAATTAGTGCTATAGTATTATTAAAACTGAGGACCATTTGGTCGAAATGACTTTTTAAAAATGTTTATGATCGACTACTCCAATATTTATACCCGTTAAGATTCTTGAGGAGCCTACGCAGCGCAGGTTTATTACAGCATCCTGCCACGCCCACTCTTACGCCCACAAATCGCGAAGAACTAAAATCGCTGATATCTCCGTAACTAAACGTAAACGTAAAACGTTTTTCGCATTTTCTAGAAAGTTCGGTTAAACAATGTGTGTTTTTATGATGCCCAACTGCAAATTAATTTTTTCTCTTCTAGCTACGCCCACCCTAACGCCCACAAAACCCGAAAAACCAAAAATTCAAAAATTTCGAAAACTATAAAAGCTACAAAGTTTTACTTAAAAATACATATTTAAGAGGTGCCACTACAACTTGCCAGGAAGATGCATCCGGCCTTATATATTATAAGGCCTCACATGGTTTGTGACGTCACTATCAATTACTCAACATGCTTCCTCTGACAATAGGTAGTGCCTTGTCAGTTTAATAAACGAACTCTAGGTCATCTATACTTTATTCACATCATTATTATTGACAAATAGTCAATTGCCTCTAAGCTCTTAATTATTTCCTTTTTGCCAATTTCCTTGCTGCTACTCGATCCTGAAACTTCATTAACTTCGGATGATTGAAACAACTTCTTATTAATAAGTGCTATAGTATTATTAAAACTGAGGACCATTTGGTCGAAATGACTTGTTAAAAGTGTTTATGATCGACTACTCCAATATTTATACCCGTTACTTGTAGAGAAAAAGGGTGTACAAGATTCGTTGAAAAGTATGTAAGAGGTAGAAGGAAGCGTTTCCGACCCTATAAAGTATATATATTCTTGATCAGGATCAATAGCGAAGCCGATTGAGCCATGTCAGTCTGCCCTTCCGTCTGTCCTTCTGTCTGTCTGTCCGTATGAACGCTGAGATCTTAGAAACCATAAAAGATACAAAGTTGAGATTAACCATGAAGATTCTTGAGGTCCCTACGCAGCGCAAGTTTATTACAGCATCCTGCTACGCCCACTCTAACGCCCACAAATCGCGAAGAACTAAAATCAATGAAATCTCCGGAACTATTAGAGGAAGAAAGTTGAAATTCAGTATGTATAATCTTTAGATGCCAGCGGAACTTATAGTGGTACTATTATCCGGCCACACCCACCCATACGTCCACCAAGCTCAAAAGACGGTGTTCGCATTTTCTAGAAAAGCTGATATCTCGATGACTATAAGAGATAGAAAGTTCGGATTAACAATGTGGGTTTTTATGATGCCCCAAATGCAAATTTATTTTTTCTCATCTATCCACACACACCCTAACGCCCACAAAACCCGAAAAACCAAAAATGCAAAAATTTCAGAAACCATAAGAGCTACAAAGTTTTGCTTAAGAATTCGTATTTAAGAGATGACACTGCAACTTGCCACGAAGTTACATCCGGCCACGCCCACTCTAACGCCCACAAACCGTGAAAAACTGTGGCGTCTATAATATTATTATGAATGCCTACGTTTGGCCTTGTATAAGTTATTTCTGTTAATATATATCGATTTATTAAAGATTTTTTAAATCGGTATATTATTTCGCTATATATGAAAAAATTTAGGTTATAAGGCCTCACATGGCTTGTGACGTCACTATCAATTACTCGACATGCTTCCTCTGACAATAGGTAGTGCCTTGTGAATTTCCACTACTACTCCAATTTTTATACCCGTTGCTTGTAGAGTAAAAAGGGTGTACAAGATTCGTTGAAAAGTATGTAAGAGGTAGAAGGAAGCGTTTCCGACCCTATAAAAGTATATATATTCTTGATCAGGATCAATAGCGAAGCCGATTGAGCCATGTCAGTCGCCCTTCCGTCTGTCCTTCTGTCTGTCTGTCCGTATGAACGCTGAGATCTTAGAAACCATAAAAGATACAAAGTTGAGATTAACCATGAAGATTCTTGAGGTCCCTACGCAGCGCAAGTTTATTACAGCATCCTGCTACGCCCACTCTAACGCCCAAAAATCGCGAAGAACTAAAATCAATGAAATCTCCGGAACTATTAGAGGAAGAAAGTTGAAATTCAGTATGTATAATCTTTAGATGCCAGCGGATCTTAAAGTGGTACTATTATCCGGCCACACCCATCCACACGTCCACCAAGCTCAAAATTCGGTGTTCGCCTTTTCTCGAAAAGCTGATATCTCGATAACTATAAGAGATAGAAAGTTCGGATTAACAACGTGGGTTTTTATGACGCTCCAAATGCAAATTAGTTTTTCTCATCTATCCACACACACCCTAACGCCCACAAAACCCGAAAAACCAAAAATGCAAAAATTTCAGAAACTATAAGAGCTACAAAGTTTTTCTTAAGAATTCGTATTTAAGAGATGCCACTGCAACTTGCCACGAAGATACATCCGGCCACGCCCACTCTAACGCCCACAAACCGTGAAAAACTGTGGTGTCTATAATATTATTATGAATGCCTTCGTTTGGCCTTGTATAAGTTATTTCTGTTAATAAATATCGATTTATTAACGATTTTTTAAATCGGTATATTATTTCGCTATTTATAAAAAAATTTAGGTTATAAGGCCTCACATGGCTTGTGACGTCACTATCAATTACTCGACATGCTTCCTCTGACAATAGGTAGTGCCTTGTGAATTTCCACTACTACTCCAATTTTTATACCCGTTGCTTGTAGAGTAAAAAGGTGTACAAGATTCGTTGAAAAGTATGTAACAGGTAGAAGGAAGCGTTTCCGACACTATAAAGTATATATATTCTTGATCAGGATCAATAGCGAAGCCGATTGAGCCATGTCCGTCTGCCCTTCCGTCTGTCCTTCTGTCTGTCTGTCCGTATGAACGCTGAGATCTTAGAAACTATAAAAGATACAAAAATGAGATTAACCATGAAGATTCTTGAGGTCCCTACGCAGCGCAAGTTTATTACAGCATCCTGCTACGCCCACTCTAACGCCCACAAATCGCCAAGAACTAAAATCAATGAAATCTCCGGAACTGTTAGAGGAAGAAAGTTGAAATTCAGTATGTATAATCTTTAGATGCCAGCGGAACTTATAGTGGTACTATTATCCGGCCACACCCACCCATACGTCCACCAAGCTCAAAAGACGGTGTTCGCATTTTCTAGAAAAGCTGATATCTCGATGACTATAAGAGATAGAAAGTTCGGATTAACAATGTGGGTTTTTATGATGCCCCAAATGCAAATTTATTTTTTCTCATCTATCCACACACACCCTAACGCCCACAAAATCCGAAAAACCAAAAATGCAAAAATTTCAGAAACTATAAGAGCTACAAAGTTTTGCTTCAGAATTCGTATTTAAGAGATGCCACTGCAACTTGCCACGAAGATACATCCGGCCCACAAACCGTTAAAAACTGTGGCGTCTAAAATATTATTATGAATGCCTTCGTTTGGCCTTGTATATGTTATTTCTGTTAATATTTATCGATAAATTAACGATTTTTTAAATCGGTATATTATTTTGCTATTTATAAAAAAATTTAGGTTATAAGGCCTCACATGGCTTGTGACGTCACTATCAATTACTCGACATGCTTCCTCTGGCAATAGGTAGTGCCTTGTGAATTTCCACTACTACTCCAATTTTTATACCCATTGCTTGTAGAGTAAAAGGGTGTACAAGATTCGTTGAAAAGTATGTAACAGATAGAAGGAAGCGTTTCCGACCCTATAAAATGTATATAATCTTGATCAGGATCAATAGCGAAGCTGATTGAGCCATGTCCGTCTGCCCTTCCGTCTGTCCTTCTGTCTGTCTGTCCGTATGAACTCTGAGATCTTAGAAACTATAAAAGATACAAAAATGAGATTAACCATGAAGATTCTTGAGGTCCCTACGCAGCGCAAGTTTATTACAGCATCCTGCTACGCCCACTCTAACGCCCACAAATCGCGAAGAGGAGGAAGAAAGTTGAAATTTAGTATGTACAACCTTTAGATGCCAGCGGATCTTATAGTGGTACTTTTAACCGGCCACACCCACCCATACGTCCACCAAGCTCAAAAGACGGTGTTCGCATTTTCTAGAAAAGCTGATATCTCGATAACTATAAGAGATAGAAAGTTCGGATTAACAATGTGGGTTTTTATGATGCCCCAAATGCAAATTTATTTTTTCTCATCTATCCACACACACCCTAACGCCCACAAAACCCGAAAAACCAAAAATGCAAAAATTTCAGAAACTATAAGAGCTACAAAGTTTTGCTTTAGAATTCGTATTTAAGAGATGCCACTGCAACTTGCCACGAAGATACATCCGGCCACGCCCACTCTAACGCCCACAAGCCGTGAAAAACTGTGGCGTCTATAATATTATTATGAATGCCTTCGTTTGGCCTTGTATAAGTTATTTCTGTTAATAAATATCGATTTATTAAAGATTTTTTAAATCGGTATATTATTTCGCTATTTATGAAAAATTTTAGGTTATAAGGCCTCACATGGTTTGTGACGTCACTATCAATTACTCGACATGCTTCCTCTGACAATAGGTAGTGCCTTGTGAATTTCCACTACTTCTCCAATTTTTATACCCGTTGCTTGTAGAGTAAAAGGGTGTACAAGATTCGTTGAAAAGTATGTAACACGTAGAAGGAAGCGTTTCCGACCCTATAAAATGTATATATTCTTGATCAGGATCAATAGCGAAGCTGATTGAGCCATGTCCGTCTGTCCTTCTGTCTGTCTGTCCGTATGAACGCTGAGATCTTAGAAACTATAAAAGATACAAAAATGAGATTAACCATGAAGATTCTTGAGGTCCCTACGCAGCGCAAGTTTATTACAGCATCCTGCTACGCCCACTCTAACGCCCAAAAATCGCGAAGAACTAAAATCAATGAAATCTCCGGAACTATTAGAGGAAGAAAGTTGAAATTCAGTATGTATAATCTTTAGATGCCAGCGGAACTTATAGTGGTACTATTATCCGGCCACACCCACCCATACGTCCACCAAGCTCAAAAGACGGTGTTCGCATTTTCTAGAAAAGCTGATATCTCGATAACTATAAGAGATAGAAAGTTCGGATTAACAATGTGGGGTTTTATGATGCCCCAAATGCAAATTTATTTTTTCTCATCTATCCACACACACCCTAACGCCCACAAAACCCGAAAAACCAAAAATGCAAAAATTTCAGAAACTGTAAGAGCTACAAAGTTTTGCTTAAGAATTCGTATTTAAGAGATGACACTGCAACTTGCCACGAAGGTACATCCGGCCACGCCCACTCTAACGCCCACAAACCGTGAAAAACTGTGGCGTCTATAATATTATTATGAATGCCTTCGTTTGGCCTTGTATAAGTTATTTCTGTTAATATATATCGATTTATTAACGATTTTTTAAATCGGTATATTATTTCGCTATATATGAAAAAATTTAGGTTATAAGGCCTCACATGGCTTGTGACGTCACTATCAATTACTCGACATGCTTCCTCTGACAATAGGTAGTGCCTTGTGAATTTCCACTACTACTCCAATTTTTATACCCGTTGCTTGTAGAGTAAAAAGGTGTACAAGATTCGTTGAAAAGTATGTAACAGGTAGAAGGAAGCGTTTCCGACACTTTTAAGTATATATATTCTTGATCAGGATCAATAGCGAAGCCGATGGAGCCATGTCCGTCTGCCCTTCCGTCTGTCCTTCTGTCTGTCTGTCCGTATGAACGCTGAGATCTTAGAAACTATAAAAGATACAAAAATGAGATTAACCATGAAGATTCTTGAGGTCCCTACGCAGCGCAAGTTTATTACAGCATCCTGCTACGCCCACTCTAACGCCCACAAATCGCGAAGAACTAAAATCAATGAAATCTCCGGAACTATTAGAGGAAGAAAGTTGAAATTCAGTATGTATAATCTTTAGATGCCAGCGGAACTTATAGTGGTACTATTATCCGGCCACACCCACCCATACGTCCACCAAGCTCAAAAGACGGTGTTCGCATTTTCTAGAAAAGCTGATATCTCGATAACTATAAGAGATAGAAAGTTCGGATTAACAATGTGGGGTTTTATGATGCCCCAAATGCAAATTTATTTTTTCTCATCTATCCACACACACCCTAACGCCCACAAAACCCGAAAAACCAAAAATGCAAAAATTTCAGAAACTGTAAGAGCTACAAAGTTTTGCTTAAGAATTCGTATTTAAGAGATGACACTGCAACTTGCCACGAAGGTACATCCGGCCACGCCCACTCTAACGCCCACAAACCGTGAAAAACTGTGGCGTCTATAATATTATTATGAATGCCTTCGTTTGGCCTTGTATAAGTTATTTCTGTTAATAAATATCGATTTATTAACGAACTTTTAAATCGGTATATTATTTCGCTATTTATGAAAAAATTTAGGTTATAAGGCCTCACATGGCTTGTGACGTCACTATCAATTACTCGACATGCTTCCTCTGACAATAGGTAGTGCCTTGTGAATTTCCACTACTACTCCAATTTTTATACCCGTTGCTTGTAGAGTAAAAGGGTGTACAAGATTCGTTGAAAAGTATGTAACAGGTAGAAGGAAGCGTTTCCGACCCTATAAATTATATATATTCTTGATCAGGATCAATAGCGAAGCTGATTGAGCCATGTCCGTCTGCCCTTCCGTCTGTCCTTCTGTCTGTCTGTCCGTATGAACGCTGAGATCTTAGAAACCATAAAAGATACAAAGTTGAGATTAACCATGAAGATTCTTGAGGTCCCTACGCAGCGCAAGTTTATTACAGCATCCTGCTACGCCCACTCTAACGCCCACAAATCGCGAAGAACTAAAATCAATGAAATCTCCGGAACTATTAGAGGAAGAAAGTTGAAATTCAGTATGTATAATCTTTAGATGCCAGCGGAACTTATAGTGGTACTATTATCCGGCCACACCCACCCATACGTCCACCAAGCTCAAAAGACGGTGTTCGCATTTTCTAGAAAAGCTGATATCTCGATGACTATAAGAGATAGAAAGTTCGGATTAACAATGTGGGTTTTTATGATGCCCCAAATGCAAATTTATTTTTTCTCATCTATCCACACACACCCTAACGCCCACAAAACCCGAAAAACCAAAAATGCAAAAATTTCAGAAACCATAAGAGCTACAAAGTTTTGCTTAAGAATTCGTATTTAAGAGATGACACTGCAACTTGCCACGAAGTTACATCCGGCCACGCCCACTCTAACGCCCACAAACCGTGAAAAACTGTGGCGTCTATAATATTATTATGAATGCCTACGTTTGGCCTTGTATAAGTTATTTCTGTTAATATATATCGATTTATTAAAGATTTTTTAAATCGGTATATTATTTCGCTATATATGAAAAAATTTAGGTTATAAGGCCTCACATGGCTTGTGACGTCACTATCAATTACTCGACATGCTTCCTCTGACAATAGGTAGTGCCTTGTGAATTTCCACTACTACTCCAATTTTTATACCCGTTGCTTGTAGAGTAAAAAGGGTGTTCAAGATTCGTTGAAAAGTATGTAAGAGGTAGAAGGAAGCGTTTCCGACCCTATAAAGTATATATATTCTTGATCAGGATCAATAGCGAAGCCGATTGAGCCATGTCAGTCTGCCCTTCCGTCTGTCCTTCTGTCTGTCTGTCCGTATGAACGCTGAGATCTTAGAAACCATAAAAGATACAAAGTTGAGATTAACCATGAAGATTCTTGAGGTCCCTACGCAGCGCAAGTTTATTACAGCATCCTGCTACGCCCAAAAATCGCGAAGAACTAAAATCAATGAAATCTCCGGAACTATTAGAGGAAGAAAGTTGAAATTCAGTATGTATAATCTTTAGATGCCAGCGGATCTTAAAGTGGTACTATTATCCGGCCACACCCATCCACACGTCCACCAAGCTCAAAAGGCGGTGTTCGCCTTTTCTCGAAAAGCTGATATCTCGATAACTATAAGAGATAGAAAGTTCGGATTAACAACGTGGGTTTTTATGACGCTCCAAATGCAAATTAGTTTTTCTCATCTATCCACACACACCCTAACGCCCACAAAACCCGAAAAACCAAAAATGCAAAAATTTCAGAAACCATAAGAGCTACAAAGTTTTGCTTAAGAATTCGTATTTAAGAGATGACACTGCAACTTGCCACGAAGATACATCCGGCCACGCCCACTCTAACGCCCACAAACCGTGAAAAACTGTGGCGTCTATAATATTATTATGAATGCCTTCGTTTGGCCTTGTATAAGTTATTTCTGTTAATATATATCGATTTATTAACGATTTTTTAAATCGGTATATTATTTCGCTATTTATAAAAAAATTTAGGTTATAAGGCCTCACATGGCTTGTGACGTCACTATCAATTACTCGACATGCTTCCTCTGACAATAGGTAGTGCCTTATGAATTTCCACTACTACTCCAATTTTTATACCCGTTGCTTGTAGAGTAAAAAGGTGTACAAGATTCGTTGAAAAGTATGTAACAGGTAGAAGGAAGCGTTTCCGACACTATAAAGTATATATATTCTTGATCAGGATCAATAGCGAAGCCGATTGAGCCATGTCCGTCTGCCCTTCCGTCTGTCCTTCTGTCTGTCTGTCCGTATGAACGCTGAGATCTTAGAAACTATAAAAGATACAAAAATGAGATTAACCATGAAGATTCTTGAGGTCCCTACGCAGCGCAAGTTTATTACAGCATCCTGCTACGCCCACTCTAACGCCCACAAATCGCCAAGAACTAAAATCAATGAAATCTCTGGAACTATTAGAGGAAGAAAGTTGAAATTCAGTATGTATAATCTTTAGATGCCAGCGGAACTTATAGTGGTACTATTATCCGGCCACACCCACCCATACGTCCACCAAGCTCAAAAGACGGTGTTCGCATTTTCTAGAAAAGCTGATATCTCGATGACTATAAGAGATAGAAAGTTCGGATTAACAATGTGGGTTTTTATGATGCCCCAAATGCAAATTTATTTTTTCTCATCTATCCACACACACTCTAACGCCCACAAAACCCGAAAAACCAAAAATGCAAAAATTTCAGAAACTATAAGAGCTACAAAGTTTTGCTTAAGAATTCGTATTTAAGAGATGACACTGCAACTTGCCACGAAGATACATCCGGCCACGCCCACTCTAACGCCCACAAACCGTGAAAAACTGTGGCGTCTATAATATTATTATGAATGCCTTCGTTTGGCCTTGTATAAGTTATTTCTGTTAATATATATCGATTTATTAAAGATTTTTTAAATCGGTATATTATTTCGCTATATATGAAAAAATTTAGGTTATAAGGCCTCACATGGCTTGTGACGTCACTATCAATTACTCGACATGCTTCCTCTGACAATAGGTAGTGCCTTGTGAATTTCCACTACTACTCCAATTTTTATACCCGTTGCTTGTAGAGTAAAAAGGTGTACAAGATTCGTTGAAAAGTAGGTAACAGGTAGAAGGAAGCGTTTCCGACACTTTTAAGTATATATATTCTTGATCAGGATCAATAGCGCAGCCGATGGAGCCATGTCCGTCTGCCCTTCCGTCTATCCTTCTGTCTGTCTGTCCGTATGAACGCTGAGATCTTAGAAACTATAAAAGATACAAAGTTGAGATTAACCATGACGATTCTTGAGGTCCCTACGCAGCGCAAGTTTATTACAGCATCCTGCTACGCCCACTCTAACGCCCACAAATCGCCAAGAACTAAAATCAATGAAATCTCCGGAACTATTAGAGGAAGAAAGTTGAAATTCAGTATGTATAATCTTTAGATGCCAGCGGAACTTATAGTGGTACTATTATCCGGCCACACCCACCCATACGTCCACCAAGCTCAAAAGACGGTGTTCGCATTTTCTAGAAAAGCTGATATCTCGATAACTATAAGAGATAGAAAGTTCGGATTAACAATGTGGGGTTTTATGATGCCCCAAATGCAAATTTATTTTTTCTCATCTATCCACACACACCCTAACGCCCACAAAACCCGAAAAACCAAAAATGCAAAAATTTCAGAAACTGTAAGAGCTACAAAGTTTTGCTTAAGAATTCGTATTTAAGAGATGACACTGCAACTTGCCACGAAGATACATCCGGCCACGCCCACTCTAACGCCCACAAACCGTGAAAAACTGTGGCGTCTATAATATTATTATGAATGCCTTCGTTTGGCCTTGTATAAGTTATTTCTGTTAATAAATATCGATTTATTAACGATTTTTTAAATCGGTATATTATTTCGCTATATATGAAAAAAAATAGGTTATAAGGCCACACATGGCTTGTGACGTCACTATCAATTACTCGACATGCTTCCTCTGACAATAGGTAGTGCCTTGTGAATTTCCACTACTACTCCAATTTTTATACCCGTTGCTTGTAGAGTAAAAAGGTGTACAAGATTCGTTGAAAAGTATGTAATAGGTAGAAGGAAGCGTTTCCGACACTATAAAGTATATATATTCTTGATCAGGATCAATAGCGAAGCCGATGGAGTCATGTCCGTCTGCCCTTCCGTCTGTCCTTCTGTCTGTCTGTCCGTATGAACGCTGAGATCTTAGAAACTATAAAAGATACAAAGTTGAGATTAACCATGACGATTCTTGAGGTCCCTACGCAGCGCAAGTTTATTACAGCATCCTGCCACGCCAACTCTAACGCCCACAAAACGCGAAGAACTAAAATCAATGAAATCTCCGGAACTATTAGAGCTAGAAAGTTGAAATTCAGTATGTATAATCTTTAAATGCCAGCGGATCTTATAGTGGTACTGTTATCCGGCCACACTTACCCATAAGTCCACCAAGCTCAAAAGGCGGTGTTCGCATTTTCTAGAAAAGCTGATATCTCGATAACTATAAGAGATAGAAAGTTCGGATTAACAATGTGGGTTTTTATGATGCCCCAAATGCAAATTTATTTTTCTTATCTATCCACACACACCCTAACGCCCACAAAATCCGAAAAACCAAAAATGCAAAAATTTCAGAAACTATAAGAGCTACAAAGTTTTGCTTCAGAATTCGTATTTAAGAGATGCCACTGCAACTTGCCACGAAGATACATCCGGCCACGCCCACTCTAACGCCCACAAACCGTGAAAAACTGTGGCGTCTATAATATTATTATGAATGCCTTCGTTTGGCCTTGTATAAGTTATTTCTGTTAATAAATATCGATTTATGAAAGATTTTTTAAATCGGTATATTATTTCGCTATTTATGAAAAATTTTAAGTTATAAGGCCTCACATGGTTTGTGACGTCACTATCAATTACTCGACATGCTTCCTCTGACAATAGGTAGTGCCTTGTAAATTTCCACTACTTCTCCAATTTTTATACCCGTTGCTTGTAGAGTAAAAGGGTGTACAAGATTCGTTGAAAAGTATGTAACACGTAGAAGGAAGCGTTTCCGACCCTATAAAATGTATATATTCTTGATCAGGATCAATAGCGAAGCTGATTGAGCCATGTCCGTCTGTCCTTCTGTCTGTCTGTCCGTATGAACGCTGAGATCTTAGAAACTATAAAAGATACAAAAATGAGATTAACCATGAAGATTCTTGAGGTCCCTACGCAGCGCAAGTTTATTACAGCATCCTGCTACGCCCACTCTAACGTCCAAAAATCGCGAAGAACTAAAATCAATGAAATCTCCGGAACTATTAGAGGAAGAAAGTTGAAATTCAGTATGTATAATCTTTAGATCCCAGCGGAACTTATAGTGGTACTATTATCCGGCCACACCCACCCATACGTCCACCAAGCTCAAAAGACGGTGTTCGCATTTTCTAGAAAAGCTGATATCTCGATAACTATAAGAGATAGAAAGTTCGGATTAACAATGTGGGGTTTTTATGATGCCCCAAATGCAAATTTATTTTTTCTCATCTATCCACACACACCCTAACGCCCACAAAACCCGAAAAACCAAAAATGCAAAAATTTCAGAAACTGTAAGAGCTACAAAGTTTTGCTTAAGAATTCGTATTTAAGAGATGACACTGCAACTTGCCACGAAGGTACATCCGGCCACGCCCACTCTAACGCCCACAAACCGTGAAAAACTGTGGCGTCTATAATATTATTATGAATGCCTTCGTTTGGCCTTGTATAAGTTATTTCTGTTAATATATATCGATTTATTAACGATTTTTTAAATCGGTATATTATTTCGCTATATATGAAAAAATTTAGGTTATAAGGCCTCACATGGCTTGTGACGTCACTATCAATTACTCGACATGCTTCCTCTGACAATAGGTAGTGCCTTGTGAATTTCCACTACTACTCCAATTTTTATACCCGTTGCTTGTAGAGTAAAAAGGTGTACAAGATTCGTTGAAAAGTATGTAACAGGTAGAAGGAAGCGTTTCCGACACTTTTAAGTATATATATTCTTGATCAGGATCAATAGCGAAGCCGATGGAGCCATGTCCGTCTGCCCTTCCGTCTGTCCTTCTGTCTGTCTGTCCGTATGAACGCTGAGATCTTAGAAACTATAAAAGATACAAAAATGAGATTAACCATGAGGATTCTTGAGGTCCCTACGCAGCGCAAGTTTATTACAGCATCCTGCTACGCCCACTCTAACGCCCACAAATCGCGAAGAACTAAAATCAATGAAATCTCCGGAACTATTAGAGGAAGAAAGTTGAAATTCAGTATGTATAATCTTTAGATGCCAGCGGAACTTATAGTGGTACTATTATCCGGCCACACCCACCCATACGTCCACCAAGCTCAAAAGACGGTGTTCGCATTTTCTAGAAAAGCTGATATCTCGATAACTATAAGAGATAGAAAGTTCGGATTAACAATGTGGGGTTTTATGATGCCCCAAATGCAAATTTATTTTTTCTCATCTATCCACACACACCCTAACGCCCACAAAACCCGAAAAACCAAAAATGCAAAAATTTCATAAACTATAAGAGCTACAAAGTTTTGCTTAAGAATTCGTATTTAAGAGATGACACTGCAACTTGCCACGAAGATACATCCGGCCACGCCCACTTTAACGCCCACAAACCGTGAAAAACTGTGGCGTCTATAATATTATTATGAATGCCTTCGTTTGGCCTTGTATAAGTTATTTCTGTTAATAAATATCGATTTATTAACGAACTTTTAAATCGGTATATTATTTCGCTATTTATGAAAAAATTTAGGTTATAAGGCCTCACATGGCTTGTGACGTCACTATCAATTACTCGACATGCTTCCTCTGACAATAGGTAGTGCCTTGTGAATTTCCACTACTACTCCAATTTTTATACCCGTTGCTTGTAGAGTAAAAGGGTGTACAAGATTCGTTGAAAAGTATGTAACAGGTAGAAGGAAGCGTTTCCGACCCTATAAAGTATATATATTCTTGATCAGGATCAATAGCGAAGCTGATTGAGCCATGTCCGTCTGCCCTTCCGTCTGTCCTTCTGTCTGTCTGTCCGTATGAACGCTGAGATCTTAGAAACCATAAAAGATACAAAGTTGAGATTAACCATGAAGATTCTTGAGGTCCCTACGCAGCGCAAGTTTATTACAGCATCCTGCTACGCCCACTCTAACGCCCACAAATCGCGAAGAGGAGGAAGAAAGTTGAAATTTAGTATGTACAACCTTTAGATGCCAGCGGATCTTATAGTGGTACTTTTAACCGGCCACACCCACCCATACGTTCACCAAGCTCAAAAGACGGTGTTCGCATTTTCTAGAAAAGCTGATATCTCGATAACTATAAGAGATAGAAAGTTCGGATTAACAATGTGGGTTTTTATGATGCCCCAAATGCAAATTAATTTTTTCTCATCTATCCACGCCCACCCTAAGGCCCACAAAACCCGAAAAACCAAAAATGCAAAAATTTCAGAAACTATAAGAGCTACAAAGTTTTGCTTAAGAATTCGTATTTAATAGATGACACTGCAACTTGCCACGAAGATACATCCGGCCACGCCCACTCTAACGTCCACAAATCGCGAAAAACTGTGGCGTCTATAATATTATTATGAATGCCTTCGTTTGGCCTTGTATAAGTTATTTCTGTTAATATTTATCGATAAATTAACGATTTTTTAAATCGGTATATTATTTCGCTATTTATAAAAAAATTTAGGTTATAAGGCCTCACATGGCTTGTGACGTCACTATCAATTACTCGACATGCTTCCTCTGACAATAGGTAGTGCCTTGTGAATTTCCACTACTACTCCAATTTTTATACCCATTGCTTGTAGAGTAAAAGGTTGTACAAGATTCGTTGAAAAGAATGTAACAGGTAGAAGGAAGCGTTTCCGACCCTATAAAATGTATATATTCTTGATCAGGATCAATAGCGAAGCTGATTGAGCCATGTCCGTCTGCCCTTCCGTCTGTCCTTCTGTCTGTCTGTCCGTATGAACGCTGAGATCTTAGAAACTATAAAAGATACAAAAATGAGATTAACCATGAAGATTCTTGAGGTCCCTACGCAGCGCAAGTTTATTACAGCATCCTGCTACGCCCACTCTAACGCCCACAAATCGCGAAGACCTAAAATCAATGAAATCTCCGGTACTATTAGAGGAAGAAAGTTGAAATTCAGTATGTATAATCTTTAGATGCCAGCGGAACTTATAGTGGTACTATTTTCCGGCCACACCCACCCATACGTCCACCAAGCTCAAAAGACGGTGTTCGCATTTTCTAGAAAAGCTGATATCTCGATAACTATAAGAGATAGAAAGTTCGGATTAACAATGTGGGTTTTTATGATGCCCCAAATGCAAATTTATTTTTTCTCATCTATCCACACACACCCTAACGCCCACAAAACCCGAAAAACCAAAAATGCAAAAATTTCAGAAACTATAAGATCTACAAAGTTTTGCTTAAGAATTCGTATTTAAGAGATGCCACTGCAACTTGCCACGAAGATACATCCGGCCACGCCCACTCTAACGCCCACAAACCGTGAAAAACTGTGGCGTCTATAATATTATTATGAATGCCTTCGTTTGGCCTTGTATAGGTTATTTCTGTTAATATATATCGATTTATTAAAGATTTTTTAAATCGGTATATTATTTCGCTATTTATGAAAAAATTTAGGTTACAAAGCCTCACATGGCTTGTGACGTCACTATCAATTACTCGACATGCTTCCTCTGACAATAGGTAGTGCCTTGTGAATTTCCACTACTACTCCAATTTTTATACCCGTTGCTTGTAGAGTAAAAGGGTGTACACGATTCGTTGAAAAGTATGTAACAGGTAGAAGGAAGCGTTTCCGACCCTATAAAGTATATATATTCTTGATCAGGATCAATAGCGAAGCTGATTGAGCCATGTCCGTCTGCCCTTCCGTCTGCCCTTCCGTCTGTCCTTCTGTCTGTCTGTCCGTATGAACGCTGAGATCTTAGAAACTATAAAAGATACAAAAATGAGATTAACCATGAAGATTCTTGAGGTCCCTACGCAGCGCAAGTTTATTACAGCATCCTGCTACGCCCACTCTAACGCCCACAAATCGCGAAGAGGAGGAAGAAAGTTGAAATTTAGTATGTATAACCTTTAGATGCCAGCGGATCTTATAGTGGTACTATTATCCGGCCACACCCACCCATACGTTATATCTCGATAACTATAAGAGATAGAAAGTTCGGATTAACAATGTGGGTTTTTATGATGCCCCAAATGCAAATTAATTTTTTCTCATCTATCCACGCCCACCCTAAGGCCCACAAAACCCGAAAAACCAAAAAATGCAAAAATTTCAGAAACTATAAGAGCTACAAAGTTTTGCTTAAGAATTCGTATTTAATAGATGACACTGCAACTTGCCACGAAGATACATCCGGCCACGCCCACTCTAACGTCCACAAATCGCGAAAAACTGTGGCGTCTATAATATTATTATGAATGCCTTCGTTTGGCCTTGTATAAGTTATTTCTGTTAATATTTATCGATAAATTAACGATTTTTTAAATCGGTATATTATTTCGCTATTTATAAAAAATTTAGGTTATAAGGCCTCACATGGCTTGTGACGTCACTATCAATTACTCGACATGCTTCCTCTGACAATAGGTAGTGCCTTGTGAATTTCCACTACTACTCCAATTTTTATACCCATTGCTTGTAGAGTAAAAGGTTGTACAAGATTCGTTGAAAAGAATGTAACAGGTAGAAGGAAGCGTTTCCGACCCTATAAAATGTATATATTCTTGATCAGGATCAATAGCGAAGCTGATTGAGCCATGTCCGTCTGCCCTTCCGTCTGTCCTTCTGTCTGTCTGTCCGTATGAACGCTGAGATCTTAGAAACTATAAAAGATACAAAAATGAGATTAACCATGAAGATTCTTGAGGTCCCTACGCAGCGCAAGTTTATTACAGCATCCTGCTACGCCCACTCTAACGCCCACAAATCGCGAAGACCTAAAATCAATGAAATCTCCGGTACTATTAGAGGAAGAAAGTTGAAATTCAGTATGTATAATCTTTAGATGCCAGCGGAACTTATAGTGGTACTATTTTCCGGCCACACCCACCCATACGTCCACCAAGCTCAAAAGACGGTGTTCGCATTTTCTAGAAAAGCTGATATCTCGATAACTATAAGAGATAGAAAGTTCGGATTAACAATGTGGGTTTTTATGATGCCCCAAATGCAAATTTATTTTTTCTCATCTATCCACACACACCCTAACGCCCACAAAACCCGAAAAACCAAAAATGCAAAAATTTCAGAAACTATAAGATCTACAAAGTTTTGCTTAAGAATTCGTATTTAAGAGATGCCACTGCAACTTGCCACGAAGATACATCCGGCCACGCCCACTCTAACGCCCACAAACCGTGAAAAACTGTGGCGTCTATAATATTATTATGAATGCCTTCGTTTGGCCTTGTATAGGTTATTTCTGTTAATATATATCGATTTATTAAAGATTTTTTAAATCGGTATATTATTTCGCTATTTATGAAAAAATTTAGGTTACAAAGCCTCACATGGCTTGTGACGTCACTATCAATTACTCGACATGCTTCCTCTGACAATAGGTAGTGCCTTGTGAATTTCCACTACTACTCCAATTTTTATACCCGTTGCTTGTAGAGTAAAAGGGTGTACACGATTCGTTGAAAAGTATGTAACAGGTAGAAGGAAGCGTTTCCGACCCTATAAAGTATATATATTCTTGATCAGGATCAATAGCGAAGCTGATTGAGCCATGTCCGTCTGCCCTTCCGTCTGCCCTTCCGTCTGTCCTTCTGTCTGTCTGTCCGTATGAACGCTGAGATCTTAGAAACTATAAAAGATACAAAAATGAGATTAACCATGAAGATTCTTGAGGTCCCTACGCAGCGCAAGTTTATTACAGCATCCTGCTACGCCCACTCTAACGCCCACAAATCGCGAAGAGGAGGAAGAAAGTTGAAATTTAGTATGTATAACCTTTAGATGCCAGCGGATCTTATAGTGGTACTATTATCCGGCCACACCCACCCATACGTTATATCTCGATAACTATAAGAGATAGAAAGTTCGGATTAACAATGTGGGTTTTTATGATGCCCCAAATGCAAATTAATTTTTTCTCATCTATCCACGCCCACCCTAAGGCCCACAAAACCCGAAAAACCAAAAATGCAAAAATTTCAGAAACTATAAGAGCTACAAAGTTTTTCTTAAGAATTCGTATTTAAGAGATGCCACTGCAACTTGCCACGAAGATACATCCGGCCACGCCCACTCTAAGCACACAAATCGCGAAAAACTGTGGCGTCTATAATATTATTATGAATGCCTTCGTTTGGCCTTGTATAAGTTATTTCTGTTAATATTTATCGATTTATTAAAGATTTTTTAAATCGGTATATTATTTCGCTATTTATAAAAAAATTTAGGTTATAAGGCCTCACATGGCTTGTGACGTCACTCTCAATTACTCGACATGCTTCCTCTGACAATAGGTAGTGCCTTGTGAATTTCCACTACTACTCCAATTTTTATACCCGTTGCTTGTAGAGTAAAAAGGTGTACAAGATTCGTTGAAAAGTATCTAACAGGTAGAAGGAAGCGTTTCCGACACTTTTAAGTATATATATTCTTGATCAGGATCAATAGCGAAGCCGATGGAGCCATGTCCGTCTGTCCTTCTGTCTGTCTGTCCGTATGAACGCTGAGATCTTAGAAACTATAAAAGATACAAAGTTGAGATTAACCATGACGATTCTTGAGGTCCCTACGCAGCGCAAGTTTATTACACCATCCTGCCACGCGCACTCTAACGCCCACAAAACGCGAAGAACTAAAATCAATGAATTTTCCGGAACTATTAGAGCTAGAAAGTTGAAATTCAGTATGAATAATCTTTAGATGCCAGCGGTTCTTATAGTGGTACTATTATCCGGCCACACCCACCCATAAAGATTTTTTAAATCGGTATATTATTTCGCTATTTATGAAGATATTTAGGTTATAAGGCCTCACATGGCTTGTGACGTCACCATCAATTACTCGACATGCTTCCTCTGACAATAGGTAGTGCCTTGTGAATTTCCACTACTACTCCAATTTTTATACCCGTTGCTTGTAGAGTAAAAAGGTGTACAAGATTCGTTGAAAAGTATGTAACAGGTAGAAGGAAGCGTTTCGGACACTTTTAAGTATATATATTCTTGATCAGGATCAATAGCGAAGCCGATGGAGCCATGTCCGTCTGTCCTTCTGTCTGTCTGTCCGTATGAACGCTGAGATCTTAAAAACTATAAAAGATACAAAGTTGAGATTAACCATGACGATTCTTGAGGTCCCTACGCAGCGCAAGTTTATTACAGCATCCTGCTACGCCCACTCTAACGCCCACAAATCGCGAAGAACTAAAATCAATGAAATCTCCGGAACTATTAGAGGAAGAAAGTTGAAATTTAGTATATATAACCTTTAGATGCCAGCGGATCTTATAGTGGTATTATTATCCGGCCACACCCACCCATACGTCCACCAAGCTCAAAAGGCAGTGTTCGCATTTTCTAGAAAATCTGATATCTCGATAACTATAAGAGATAGAAAGTTCGGACTAACAACGTGGGTTTTTATGATGCCCCAAATGCAAATTAATTTTTTCTCATCTATCCACGCCCACCCTAAGGCCCACAAAACTCGAAAAACCAAAAATGCAAAAATTTCAGAAGCTATAAGAGCTACAAAGTTTTGCTTAAGAATTCGTATTTAAGAGATGCCACTGCAACTTGCCACGAAGATACATCCGGCCACGCCCACTCTAACGTCCACAAATCGCGAAAAACTGTGGCGTCTATAATATTATTATGAATGCCTTTTGTTCAGACGAACACTAATAAAAATAAAATATAATACTTTATGAGCTCTGTGCATGTCATGTGACAACTATGATCTGTAATTGTAGACCCTACAGGGGAGCGGTGCTAGCACTTGTAATCTGTAAGTGCAGGCCACTTGAGCCAAACCGAAGATAATCACTTGAGATGCTTCTCACACTGCGCCAAAGGTTCCTGTGCGGGGGTCAAATGATAACTCTCCCGCGCAGGCAGACTGCGTAGGCCACAGATAAGACCAGAATAAGAATTTCATGTTAGTTTCCTAAGCAGGGACTTAGAAAATAAAATTCAGTTTTAATACAAAACTCAACGGAAAAGGTTGTTTTATTAATTCATCCCTTTCATTTTGGTCCTTCGACAACTCTGCAATTTTCCCCCACCAGTGGTAAGAGACTCAGAACTTAGGCCAGCACCTAAAAAATAAAATCTGTAACACTTGCAGTTTTTGTTTAAGGTGTTAATGAATAGTTGACTCTTGTTATCCCCCACCAGTGGTAAGAAACAGAGTAAAGAAATTTATAAAAATCAAAAAGATATAAAAGAATCTTTTCTGATATAATAAAAAATTAATTCAACTATAGTATTGCAACAAAAAAGTCAAAGTTTGTTGTGAAAGTGGTCGAGAAATCGACAAATTACAAAATAAAAATAATTTTGCCATCGAGCAATTATTATTTTTGGCGTTTTCGAGGCCTTCAAACATCGAAAAAGTGATTTAATAAAATCAGGCGTATTCGAGGCCGACATCGAAAAAGTGACTCCCAAGTTCATTGAAAAAATAACGGGAATAATAATATCAAAGTGACCCCAAAGTGACCCCAAAAATAAGTGACTCCCAATATAAAAAATCAAAAAAAAAAAAAAAAAAAAAAGATCATAAATCATCTATAAAACACCTAACCTGCATACAAGGACGCCAGGACTTCAAGGACTTCAGCACGTCTACGACTACAACTACAACTACAATATCGAGGACAGCATCTATCAAAGTCAACTTTAATCGACAACGGAAAAAACATCGAACATCATAGAGTCAGCAGCGACGACAGCAGCGGCAACCATAAAAAATAAATAGGATCAGATAAGTCCTATTATTCATAATTAAATAATTGAAAATTAAAAATATTATATATATTATAAAATTATTATATAAGTTGTCGGTAATTTAAGTCGGTTAATATAATTTTTTGTAGTATAAAAAGTACATAGCAAAAATGTTGTCCGATCAAACTATCGCACTTATAAAAAGGCAGGTGGAGATTACCAACGCCCTTACGGCGCTGGAAGTTCTCCCAATCTTATCATTTGAATATTTGAAGAAATTTGATGAGCTGAAAGCCGAGTGCATCCAAAACCATAAAGCTCTGGTACATATTGGAGTAGTCGACCATGACTACTTTGTAAAGAGTCATTATGAAGAAATGCTCTCGATTTTTAATAGAATTAAAGTAAGAATAGCTAAAGTGTTAGCTGATTCTGATAAGTCCGAGGGAAAATTAATGGCAAACGAGCAGAAAATAGAATCAAATGTAAGCTGCGAAAGCCAGTTAGATGTAGCGATTGAGCAGTTAGAAAGGTATTTAAAAGACACATTTGAGGACATTCAAAACGATAAAATTAAAACTTTTGAAATTAGGATTGGGAAGATAAATTTTTATTGGGATAAGCTAGTTCTTTTAAAGCAGGGAAACACTACGGACGTCACGATTAAAAGGTATGATGATATATTTGAAGAATTAGCATTCGATATTTCCATGGTGACCAAAGATATGAGAAAAAAACTCGAGGAAATTGTGCCTAGTAGATAGAAGTAGGAAATCATAAAAATGATGATTTGCCAACGCTACCTAAAATTCAGGTACCCACGTTTTATGGAGATTCCAAAGATTGGGACCTATTTTATGAGTTATTTAATGAACTCATACATTTAAGGGAGGATCTCAGTCCTTCCTTAAAATTTAATTACCTTAAAATCTCACTAAAGGGAGAAGCCAGGAATGCGGTTTCTCATTTATTGTTGGGATCAGGTGAAAACTATGAGGCCGCTTGGGAATTGTTAACCAAGCGGTATGAAAATAAAAGGAAAATTTTTTCCGATCAGATTAATCGCCTTCTTGATCTCCAAAATCTAAATGTGGAATCAGTGCGGCAATTAAGAATGTTTATTGACACAATTAATGAGTCAATGTCCGATGTCATTGAATTTTTAGAGCAACGACTCAGTTCGATTAGCTCAGTTCAGGATGAAAAACCTGTTAAAAAAGTGTTCAGTAGCAATATGAAAGAGTTGTCTACTAACAGTTGTCCGATGTGCAAAAGTACGGGACATTTGATATTACAGTGTCAAAAATTTAAGGCTTTAAATCCATCTGAACGGATGGAGAAAGTAAAAAAGGCACATTTGTGTTTTAAATGCCTTAAACATTCATATAGTAAGAAATGTCAAAGTGACATTTCAAGTTCGATTTGTAAGAAAAATCACCATAGTATGCTACACATTTATGTCAAGTCTAAAACAGAACAAAAAGTTGAAAAAACGAATGAAAATAAAGTAAACTCGTGTATGACATCGGAACAAGCGTTGCTAGCTACAGCACGCATTCAAATTCAAACCTCTGAGGGAGGTTTCGAAAATTTTAGAGCTTTGATCGACAGTGGTTCTCAAAGCACAATAATTTCAGAAGAATCTGCGCAGATTCTGAAATTGCCCAAAATTCGGTCTCAAACAGAGATCAGTGGAGTATCGTCCACTGGAAAGTGCATCTCGAAGCACAAGGTAAATCTTTCAATTAAACAAAATAATTCCCAAAAAACGATAAGAGTTGAAGCACTTATACTTCCAAAACTTATGAGGGCTCTCACAGTCAACACAGTTAATGTTGACAAAACAAAGTGGGAGAAGTACAATTTGGCTGACCCAGACTTTAATAAGCCGGGTCGTGTAGATCTGATAATTGGGGCAGATCTATACACTCACATTCTGCAGAATGGAGTGGTCAAAATTAATGGCCTCCTCGGTCAAAAAACCGATTTCGGGTGGATTGTCTCTGGATGCAAAAAATCCAAAGGTAAGAAGACAATAGCAACCACCATCGAATTAAAAGATATGGATCGGTATTGGGAAGTTGAGGAAGAGGACAAAAATGATATCGAATCTGAAATATGTGAGAATTATTTCATAAAAACTACAAAAAAAGGTTCAGATGGTCGATACATTGTGTCAATTCCATTTAAAGATGATGTCACCTTAGGAGACTCGAAGAAACAAGCAATGGCTCGTTTCATGAATCTTGAGAAAAATTAAAAAGAAATGAAAAACTAAGGTTAGACTATGCTAAATTCATGCATGAATATATGGATTTAGGTCACATGGTCGAAGTGCAGGGAGAAGGAAAATACTTTTTACCTCACCAGGCAGTCGTTAGAGATTCAAGCCTGACGACCAAATTAAGAGTTGTTTTTGACGCTTCAGCAAAAACAACTAATAATAAAAGTTTGAACGACATAATGTGGGTTGGTCCACGAGTTCAAAAAGATATTTTTGACATTATCATTAAATGGCGAAAATGGGAATATGTAGTATCTGCGGACGTTGAAAAAATGTATCGTCAGATAAATATTAATGATAATGATCAACAGTATCAATATATTTTATGGAGAGATTCTCCAGATGAAAAAATTAAAAGTTATAAATTGACACATATGGTACAGCATCTGCACCATATTTAGCTACTAGAGTTCTAGAAGATATTGCTGATAAATGCAAAAACAAAGATGTAAGTGAGATAATTAGGAATGATTTTTATATGGATGACCTAATGACTGGGGCTGACTCTATAGAAAAGGCCAATAATTTAATTAAATTGATTTCTCAAGAATTACAAAATGTGGGAATGAATTTAAGAAAATGGATATCGAACAGTTCAAAAATAATGGAAACTGTAGAAGATACAGGAGATAACAAGGTTCTCACTCTTGTGGAAAATGAAAGCGTAAAAACCCTGGGGCTTCAATGGGAACCGCAGAAAGATTTATTTAAATTCAAAGTAAATTGCGGGGACTCGAAAAACATCAACAAAAGGATAGTGCTATCAACATTATCAAAAATATATGACCCTTTGGGATGGCTGGCTCCTGTAACTATTTTAGGAAAACTGTTTATTAAAAAACTATGGATAAATAAGAGTGAATGGGATCAAGAATTATCCAAGGAAGATAAAGATTATTGGGTAAATTTTAAGGAAAATTTATTGCTTTTAGAAGAGATTCGAATCCCAAGATGGATTAGTTCAAAAAATAGTTCAATAATACAGTTTCATGGATTTGCTGACGCTTCCGAAAAGGCATATGCAGCAGTGGTATATGCTAAAGTAGGGAATTGTGTAAACATAGTAGCCAGCAAAAGTAGAAATAATCCAATTAAAAATAGAAAAACTATTCCCAAGCTAGAGTTATGTGCAGCTCACTTGCTTAGTGAATTGATCAAACGAATAATTGAATCCATTGATACCAAAGTAGAAATCTATGCTTGGAGTGATTCCACTATAACTTTAGCATGGATTAAAAATGGTGATAGTAAGGTCAAGTTCATTAGACGAAAAACGGATGACATTCGAAAACTAACTAATACCGAATGGAACCATGTGAAGTCTGAAGAAAATCCTGCAGATTTATCATCAAGAGGAATTATTTCTAGCCAACTGACCACCTGTGATTTATGGTGGAAAGGTCCGAAATGGCTATCTGAGCCAAAGGAGCATTGGCCTCGACAGCAATCCAAAGAAGATGTGGTTTTGGTAAATTCTATTCTAAATAACAAAACCGATGACCCCATTTACAAATTATTGGAGAAGTTTTCCAGCATTGAAAAAATTATACGAATAATAGCATATTTAAATAGATTCATTCGATCAAAAATTAAGAAAGAATCTTTTCCTTCTTTTCTATCGGTAAAGGAGCTGAATAGAGCTGAAAAGATCGTTATTAAAAAACAGCAAGAATATCAATTCAGTCTAGAGATAAAATGCCTGGAAACAAAAAAAGAAATTAAGACAAGTAATAGCATATTGTCGTTGAATCCATTTTTAGATAAGGATGGTATATTTCGAGTAGGAGGGAGACTACAGAACTCCAATGCAGAATTTGAAATAAAGCATCCAATTATTTTACACAAGTGCCATTTAACAAATTTATTGATCCAAAAGGCCCATAAAGAAACTTTGCATGGAGGGATAAACTTAATGCGAAATTATATCCAAAGGAAATATTGGATTTTCGGGCTAAAGAATTCCTTAAAGAAGTATTTGAGAGAATGTGTCAAGTGTGCTAGGTACAGACAAAATACTGCTCAACAAATAATGGGCAATCTGCCTAAATACAGAGTTACAATGTCGTACCCATTCTTAAATACTGGGATAGATTACGCAGATCTTTATTTTGTTAAATGTTCCAAGAATCGTGGGCTAAAAACATATAAGGGATACATTGCCGTATTTGTGTGTATGGCTACCAAGGCCATTCATCTAGAAATGGTAAGTGATTTAACCTCGGATGCATTTCTAGCAGCCCTAAGAAGATTTATTCAGATAACGGAACAAATTTCGTAGGAGCTTCAAAAAAGTTGGATCAAGAGTTCGTTAAAGCAATCAAAGAAAACACATTGATTGCCGCGCAGCTTGAAAAAGATAGAATTGATTCTTGATTCGTAGACCACCGTTAGAGATTGTTGAACCAATTGAAAACGAGAAAATTGGTAATTTAGATAGGTGGAAATTAATCCAAAAAATTAGAAGAGACTTCTGGGTTAAATGGAAAGAGGAGTATTTGCATACTTTACAACTGAGAAACAAATGGAAGAGGGAAAGTCCAAATATAGAGAACGGACAAATTGTTTTGTTGAAGGATGAGAACAGTCATCCAGCCAGGTGGCCAATGGGAAAGGTAGAAAAAGTCCATAAAGGTAAAGACGAAAAGGTTAGAGTGGTAGAAGTGAAATTACAAGATGGATTTATCACTAGACCGATAAGCAAAGTTTGTCCCTTAGACGGAATAAAGTCTGTAGATAAAATGGAATCTGATCCCGAAGAGACAAAACCGAAAAGACAAACAAGAGGTACATCAAAGATTTCAAAACTTGGTTTTGTAATGGCCATGTTGTTATTTATATTCTGCCAATTTTCTAATGCATCAGCTAGGGTTGATCAGCCAAGGTATGCAATAGAGAAGATAAATAAGACTTCACTTCAATAACGACTTCATAGTTTTGAGGATCAATGCCTTTTAGTTCTGAGTAACACGGAAAGGCAGATCTCAGACATAGAAGAAAATAATAAACTTTTTATGGCTCAGGGAAAATTAAGAAGTAAACGTGCTCCATTTGGTTTTATGGGATCGCTTTATCACATTCTATTTGGAATAATGGATGAAGACGACAGGATACAAATGGAGAATAATATAAAAAACTTATTAAGCAATCAGCATAGCCTTAACGAGTTAAGTAGGAAACAAACTTCCTTAGTCGATTCTACGACTAACATTTTAAAGAAAACGACGGATGAAGTTAACTCAAATTTTAAAGGAATGAACGAAAGAATTAAGAATATGACAGCGGTCAACTTTTTTATGATAACCAAACAGCTAAGTAACATTATAGATGAATGCGAGAAAATTCAATATAGTATCATAAGCCTCTTAATAGACATAAATCATGGCCGACTTAATACAAACATTTTAAGACCTAGTCAGCTAAAAAGTGAAATTTCCAGAATAAAAGACAGTTTGTCTGAAAATTTAGTCTTGCCAGGGAAAAGAACAGGCACAGAATTAAAGGAGATTTATACATTATTGACGGCTAGAGGTTTATTTGTGGATAAAAAATTAATAATTAATGCCAAAATACCATTGTTTGGTAGACATGCTTCAGTACTTTATAAAATTATCCCAGTTCCGGTAAAACTGGACGACCGCATGATTACAGTGCACGTAGATTCTCAGTACTTAATTTATAATTTTTAGATCGATGCATATCATCTTATGGCAGAATCTACTATTAATAAATGTCAAAGGTGGCAGTCGAATAAAAGAGTTTGCGATGGAAGGTGGCCTTGGAGTAGTGCTAACGACAAAAGTTGTGAGATTAAACCTCTCAAACCAAATAAGTCATCGAACTGCAGGTATAAATCGATTGTTGAGAGTAAGTCATATTGGGTTGAGTTGGAAAAGAAAAGTAGTTGGCTTTTTAAAGTTCAAAACAATTCTAGGGCTAGAATTCAGTGTACCAATTCAAAAATAGAGATAATAGATTTACCTGAACAAGGAATAATGACTTTGAGGTCAGATTGTACTGCTCGAACTGATGATAAAATATTAGTTGCTCAACACAGTATTCAGTTAGAAGATCAGGGAACATTAGCTTTGTCTTACATTGGGGAAGTTAACGAGATACCCAAGATTATTTGGAACCCGCTCGACATGCCATTAATCAATCGTTTGTCAAAGGAAATTCAATACTTAAAAACTCACAAGCTAGAATTGGGGGAATTAGACTTTCACCATTTAACTGGACATGCATCCCTAATTTTAGCAATTGTAATAATAATTATATTAATTGCATATTTTATAAGGAAAATAAAAATACGAAGGCAGTTACAAGCCATAGCATTACCCAGCGGTATGCTTGATATATAAATTTGTAGATACAATAAATCAATGATATAAAAATGTTTTATGTTAAAAAAATAAATAAATTCACTATAATGTTAAAACACAATAATTACAAGCCGTGAAGGGGTGTCAAAACTATTATGCAAAATAAAATATATCGAATTAATACAGTCCACTAATTTTGTATTGCAATATTTTTGAGAATAAATAAAATAAATTGTAATTAACACAGACACCTAACCTTGCCGGCCCTTGCCAGAATGTTCAGACGAACACTAATAAAAATAAAATATAATACTTTATGAGCTCTGTGACCCCACATAAAAGCGAAATGTCAACAGCTCAGAATAAAAACACTGAAAATGTCCTGGCTACTTAATAAAAAATCTGCAGCCTCTTTGGAAAATAAAATTCTCCTCTACAAAACCATTCTGAAGCCTGTTTGGACCTACGCTATCCAGCTCTGGGGAACAGCTAGCAACTCAAATATTGATATACTTCAGCGCTACCAGTCGAAAACATTGCGAAAAATTGTCGATGCTCCATTTTATGTAAGCAATGCAAACATCCACAGAGACCTAAACATTCCAACAATAAAAGAAGAAATTAACAAATACAGTAGGAAATATACAGACAGACTTCACAATCATACGAATAATTTAGCCCTAGGCCTAGTAGACAATAGTTCAACATATAGAAGACTTAAAAGATTTCACGTTCTTGATCTCCCTGATAGGCTAATTTAAGTAAACAAGATGTTATATTTAATAGCAGGTTTCACTGGAAGTCTGCTACTCCTGTCCTGTAAAATATTAGTTATAAAATTTACTTATTGTCACAAGACAGATTGTAAATAAATATTGAATTAAAAAAAAAAATGAGCTCTGTGCATGTCATGTGACAGTTGTAAATCGATCCAGAGCCATAAACTATGATCTGTAATTGCAGACCCTACAGGGGAGCGGTGCTAGCACTTGTAATCTGTAAGTGCAGGCCACTTGAGCCAAACCGAAGATAATCACTTGAGATGCTTCTCACACTGCGCCAAAGGTTCCTGTGCGGGGGTCAAATGATAACTTTCCCGCGCAGGCAGACGCGGCTCTGCGTAGGCCACAGATAAGACCAGAATAAGAATTTCATGTTAGTTTCCTAAGCAGGGACTTAGAAAATAAAATTCAGTTTTAATACAGAACTCAACGGAAAAGGTTGTTTTATTAATTCATCCCTTTCACCTTCGTTTGGCCTTGTATAACTTATTTCTGTTAATATTTATCGATTTATTAAAGATTTTTTAAATCGGTATATTATTTCGCTATTTATGAAGATATTTAGGTTATAAGGCCTTACATGGCTTGTGACGTCACTATCAATTACTAGACATGCTTCCTCTGACAATAGGTAGTGCCTTGTGAATTTCCACTACTACTCCAATTTTTATACCCGTTGCTTGTTTCTTACAGCATCCTGCTACGCCCACTCTAACGCCCACAAATCGCGAAGAACTAAAATCAATGAAATCTCCGGAACTATTGGAGGAAGAAAGTTGAAATTCAGTATGTATAATCTTAAGATGGCAGCGGATCTTATAGTGGTACTATTATCCGGCCACATATGCTTCCTCTGACAATAGGTAGTGCCTTGTGAATTTCCACTACTACTCCAATTTTTAGAGTAAAAGGGTGTACAAGATTCGTTGAAAAGTAAGTAACAGGTAGAAGGAAGCGTTTCCGACCGTATGAACGCTGAGATCTTAGAAACTATAAAAGATACAAAGTTGAGATTAACCATGAAGTGGGCCACGCCCACTCTAACGCCCACAAACCGTGAAGAACTGTGGCGTCTATAATATTATTATGAATGCCTTCGTTTGGCCTTGTATAAGTTATTTCTGTTAATATTTATCGATTTATTAAAGATTTTTTAAATCGGTATATTATTTCGCTATTTATGAAAAAATTTAGCTTATAAGGCCTCACATGGCTTGTGACGTCACTATCAATTACTCGACATGCTTCCTCTGACACTAGGTAGTACCTTGTGAATTTCCACTACTACTCCAATTTTTATACCCGTTGCTTGTAGAGTAAAAGGGTGTGCAAGATTCGTTGAAAAGTATATAACAGGTAGAAGGAAGCTTTTCCGACCCTATAAAGTATATATATTTATGATCAGGATCAATAGCGAAGCTGATTGAGCCATGTCCGTCTGCCCTTCCGTCTGCCCTTCCGTCTGTCCTTCTGTCTGTCTGTCCGTATGAAAGCTGAGATCTTAGAAACTATAAAACATATAAAGTTGAGATTAACCATGAAATGGGCCACGTCCACTCTAACGCCCACAAACCTTGAAAAACTGTGGCGTCTATAATATTATTATAAATGCCTTCGATTGGAATTGTATACCATATTTCTGTTAATATCTATCAATTTACCAAAGACTTATTAAATCGGAATATTATTTCGCTATTTATAAAGAAATTTAGGTTATAAGGCCTCACATGGCTTGTGACGTCACTATCAATTACTCTATATGCTTCCTCTGACAATTGGTAGTGCCTTGTGAATTTCCACTACTACTCCAATTTTTATACCCGTTGCTTGTAGAGTAAAAGGGTGTACAAGATTCGTTGAAAAGTATGTAACAGGTAGAAGGAAGCGTTTCCGACCCTATAAAATGTATATATTCTTGATCAGGATCAATAGCGAAGCTGATTGAGCCATGTCCGTCTGCCCTTCCGTCTGTCCTTCTGTCTGTCTGTCCGTATGAACGCTGAGATCTTAGAAACTATAAAAGATACACAGTTGAGATTAACCACGAAGATTCTTAAGGTAACTACGCAGCGCAAGTTTATTACAGCATCCTGTCACGCCCACTCTAACGCCCACAAATCGCGAAGAACTAAAATCAATGAAATCTCCGGAACTATTAGAGCTAGAAAGTTGAAATTCAGTATGTATAATTTTTAGATGCCAGCGGATCTTATAGTGGTAGTATTATCCGGCCACACCCTCCCATACGTCCACGAAGCTCAAAAGACGGTTTTCTCATTTTCTAGAAAAGCTAATATCTCGATAACTATAAAAGATAGAAAGTTCGGTTTATCAATGTGGGTTTTCATGATGCCCCAAAGGCAAATGAATTTTGTCTCATCTAGCCACGCCCACCCTAACGCCCACAAAACCCGAAAAACCAAAAATGCAAAAATCTCGGAAACTATAAGAGCTACAAAGTTTTGCTTAAGAATTCGTATTTAAGAGATGCCACTGCAACTTGCCACGAAGATACATCCGGCCACGCCCACTCTAACGCCCACAGACCGTGAAAAACTGTGGCGTCTATAATATTATTATGAATGCCTTCGTTTGGCCTTGTATAAGTTATTTCTGTTAATATTTATCGATTTATTAAAGATTTACCAAAGACTTATTAAATCGGAATATTATTTCGCTATTTATAAAGAAATTTAGGTTATAAGGCCTCACATGGCTTGTGACATCACTATCAATTACTCTATATGCTTCCTCTGACAATAGGTAGTGCCTTGTGAATTTCCACTACTACTCCAATTTTTAGAGTAAAAGGGTGTACAAGATTCGTTGAAAAGTATGTAACAGGTAGAAGGAAGCGTTTCCGACCCTATAAAGTATATATATTCTTGATCAGGATCAATAGCGAAGCCGATTGAGCCATGTCCGTCTGCCCTTCCGTCTGTCCTTCTGTCTGTCTGTCCGTATGAACGCTGAGATCTTAGAAACTATAAAAGATACACAGTTGAGATTAACCACGAAGATTTTTAAGGTCCCTACGCAGCGCAAGTTTATTACAGCATCCTGCCACGCCCACTCTAACGCCCTCAAATCGCGAAGAACTAAAATCAATGAAATCTCCGGAACTATTAGAGCTAGAAAGTTGAAATTCAGTATGTATAATTTTTAGATGCCAGCGGATCTTATAGTGGTAGTATTATCCGGCCACACCCTCCCATACGTCCACGAAGCTCAAAAGACGGTTTTCGCATTTTCTAGAAAACCTAATATCTCGATAACTATAAAAGATAGAAAGTTCGGTTTATCAATGTGGGTTTTCATGATGCCCCAAAGGCAAATGAATTTTGTCTCATCTAGCCACGCCCACCCTAACGCCCACAAAACCCGAAAAACCAAAAATGCAAAAATCTCCGAAACTATAAGAGCTACAAAGTTTTGCTTAACAATTCATATTTAAGAGATGCCACTGCAACTTGCCACGAAGATACATCCGGCCACGCCCACTCTAACGCCCACAAACCGTGAAAAACTGTGGCGTCTATAATATTATTATGAATGCTTTTGATTGGCCTTGTGTAACTTATTTCTGTTAATATCTATCAATTTACCAAAGACTTTTTAAATCGAAATTTTATTTCGCTATTTATGAAGATATTTAGGTTATAAGGCCTCACATGGCTTGTGACGTCACTATCAATTACTCGACATGCTTCCTCTGACAATAGGTAATGCCTTGTGAATTTCCACTACTAATCCAATTTTTATACCCATTGCTAGCGAGGCCGATTGAGCCATGTCCGTCTGCCCTTCCGTCTGTCCTTCTGTCTGTCTGTCCGTATGAACGCTGAGATCTTAGAAACTATAAAAGATACAAAGTTGAGATTAACCATGACGATTCTTGAGGTCCCTACGCAGCGCAAGTTTATTACAGCATCCTGCCACGCCTACTCTAACGCCCACAAAACGCGAAGAACTAAAATCGCTGAAATCTCCGGAACTATTAGAGCTAGAAAGTTGAAATTCAGTATGTATAATCTTTAGATGCCAACGGTTCTTATAGTGGTACTATTATCACACCCACCCATACGTCCACCAAGCTCAAAAGGCGGTGTTCGCATTTTCTAGAAAAGCTGATATCTCGATAACTATAAGAGATAGAAAGTTCTGACTAACAACGTGGGTTTTTATGATGCCCCAAATGCAAATTAATATTTTCTCATCTATCCACGCCCACCCTAAGGCCCACAAAACCCGAACTCTAACGTCCACAAATCGCGAAAAACTGTGGCGTCTATAATATTATTATGAATGCCTTCGTTTGGCCTTGTATAAGTTATTTCTGTTAATATTTATCGATTTATTAAAGATTTTTTAAATCGGTATATTATTTCGCTATTTATGAAGAAATTTAGGTTATAAGGCCTCACATGGCTTGTGACGTCACTATCAATTACTCGACATGCTTCCTCTGACAATAGGTAGTGCCTTGTGAATTTCCACTACTACTCCAATTTTTATACCCGTTGCTTGTAGAGTAAAAGGGTGTACAAGATTCGTTGAAAAGTATGTAACAGGTAGAAGGAAGCGTTTCCGACCCTATAAAGTATATATATTCTTGATCAGGATCAATAGCGAAGCCGATTGAGCCATGTCCGTCTGCCCTTCCGTCTGTCCTTCTGTCTGTCTGTCCGTATGAACGCTGAGATCTTAGAAACTATAAAAGATACACAGTTGAGATTAACCACGAAGATTTTTAAGGTCCCTACGCAGCGCAAGTTTATTACAGCATCCTGCCACGCCCACTCTAACGCCCTCAAATCGCGAAGAACTAAAATCAATGAAATCTCCGGAACTATTAGAGCTAGAAAGTTGAAATTCAGTATGTATAATTTTTAGATGCCAGCGGATCTTATAGTGGTAGTATTATCCGGCCACACCCTCCCATACGTCCACGAAGCTCAAAAGACGGTTTTCGCATTTTCTAGAAAACCTAATATCTCGATAACTATAAAAGATAGAAAGTTCGGTTTATCAATGTGGGTTTTCATGATGCCCCAAAAGGCAAATGAATTTTGTCTCATCTAGCCACGCCCACCCTAACGCCCACAAAACCCGAAAAACCAAAAATGCAAAAATCTCCGAAACTATAAGAGGTACAAAAGTTTTGCTTAACAATTCATATTTAAGAGATGCCACTGCAACTTGCCACGAAGATACATCCGGCCACGCCCACTCTAACGCCCACAAACCGTGAAAAACTGTGGCGTCTATAATATTATTATGAATGCTTTTGATTGGCCTTGTGTAACTTATTTCTGTTAATATCTATCAATTTACCAAAGACTTTTTAAATCGAAATTTTATTTCGCTATTTATGAAGATATTTAGGTTATAAGGCCTCACATGGCTTGTGACGTCACTATCAATTACTCGACATGCTTCCTCTGACAATAGGTAATGCCTTGTGAATTTCCACTACTAATCCAATTTTTATACCCATTGCTAGCGAGGCCGATTGAGCCATGTCCGTCTGCCCTTCCGTCTGTCCTTCTGTCTGTCTGTCCGTATGAACGCTGAGATCTTAGAAACTATAAAAGATACAAAGTTGAGATTAACCATGACGATTCTTGAGGTCCCTACGCAGCGCAAGTTTATTACAGCATCCTGCCACGCCTACTCTAACGCCCACAAAACGCGAAGAACTAAAATCGCTGAAATCTCCGGAACTATTAGAGCTAGAAAGTTGAAATTCAGTATGTATAATCTTTAGATGCCAACGGTTCTTATAGTGGTACTATTATCACACCCACCCATACGTCCACCAAGCTCAAAGGCGGTGTTCGCATTTTCTAGAAAAGCTGATATCTCGATAACTATAAGAGATAGAAAGTTCTGACTAACAACGTGGGTTTTTATGATGCCCCAAATGCAAATTAATATTTTCTCATCTATCCACGCCCACCCTAAGGCCCACAAAACCCGAACTCTAACGTCCACAAATCGCGAAAAACTGTGGCGTCTATAATATTATTATGAATGCCTTCGTTTGGCCTTGTATAAGTTATTTCTGTTAATATTTATCGATTTATTAAAGATTTTTTAAATCGGTATATTATTTCGCTATTTATGAAGAAATTTAGGTTATAAGGCCTCACATGGCTTGTGACGTCACTATCAATTACTCGACATGCTTCCTCTGACAATAGGTAGTGCCTTGTGAATTTCCACTACTACTCCAATTTTTATACCCGTTGCTTGTAGAGTAAAAAGGTGTACAAGATTCGTTGAAAAGTATGTAACAGGTAGAAGGAAGCGTTTCCGACACTATAAAGTATATATATTCTTGATCAGGATCAATAGCGAAGCCAATTGAGCCATGTCCGTCTGCCCTTCCGTCTGTCCTTCTGTCTGTCTGTCCGTATGAACGCTGAGATCTTAGAAACTATAAAAGATACAAAGTTGAGATTAACCATGACGATTCTTGAGGTCCCTACGCAGCGCAAGTTTATTACAGCATCCTGCCACGCCTACTCTAACGCCCACAAAACGCGAAGAACTAAAATCGCTGAAATCTCCGGAACTATTAGAGCTAGAAAGTTGAAATTCAGTATGTATAATCTTTAGATGCCAGCGGATCTTATAGTGGTACTATTTTCCGGCCACACCCACCCATACGTCCACCAAGCTCAAAAGGCGGTGTTCGCATTTTCTAGAAAAGCTGATACCTCGATAACTATAAGAGATAGAAAGTTCGGACTAACAACGTGGGTTTTTATGATGCCCCAAATGCAAATTAATTTTTTCTCATCTATCCACGCCCACCCTAAGGCCCACAAAACCCGAACTCTAACGTCCACAAATCGCGAAAAACTGTGGCGTCTATAATATTATTATGAATGCCTTCGTTTGGCCTTGTATAAGTTATTTCTGTTAATATTTATCGATTTATTAAAGATTTTTTAAAATCGGTATATTATTTCGCTATTTATGAAGATATTTAGGTTATAAGGCCTCACATGGCTTGTGACGTCACTATCAATTACTGACATGTTTCCTCTGACAATAGGTAGTGCCTTGTGAATTTCCACTACTACTCCAATTTTTATACCCGTTACTTGTAGAGTAAAAGGGTGTACAAGATTCGTTGAAAAGTATGTAACAGGTAGAAGGAAGCGTTTCCGACCCTATAAAGTATATATATTCTTGATCAGGATCAATAGCGAAGCCGATTGAGCCATGTCCGTCTGCCCTTCCGTCTGTCCTTCTGTCTGTCTGTCCGTATGAACGCTGAGATCTTAGAAACTATAAAAGATACAAAGTTGAGATTAACCACGAAGATTCTTGAGGTCCCTACGCAGCGCAAGTTTATTACAGCATCCTGCCACGCCCACAAATCGCGAAGAACTAAAATCGCTGAAATCTCCGGAACTATTGGAGGAAGAATGTTGAAATTCAGTATGTATAATCTTTAGATGCCAGCGGATCTTATAGTGGTAGTATTATCCGGCCACACCCTCCCATACGTCCACGAAGCTCAAAAGACGGTTTTCGCATTTTCTAGAAAAGCTGATATCTCGATAACTATAAAAGATAGAAAGTTCGGTTTATCAATGTGGGTTT
>NW_024572994.1:0-1097 GCF_018153835.1 Drosophila eugracilis | reverse complement strand
AATGGATCAAAATTCGCAATTTTAGCTGGTACAGAATGCAGTTTGTTAGAAATTTAACAAGGAATCGAACGAGATATGCCATTCCAGATTCGAGTAACTATTGGCTTAGTTATAGCAATAATACTGCAACTTAAATTAGAAAAAATGGGAAAATGTAAGTTGGCATATTTGATAACGGGTAATATTGTCCATTTTCGCGAGAAATGGATCAAAATTCGCAATTTTAGCTGTGAATGCAGTTTTGTTAGAAATTTAACAAGGAATCGAACGAGATATGCCACTCCAGATTCGAGTAACTATTGGCTTAGTTATAGCAATAATACTGCAACTTAAATTAGAAAAAATGGGAAAATTTAGGTTGGCATATTTGATAACGGTTATATTGTCCATTTTCGCGAGAAATGGATCAAAATTCGCAATTTTAGCTGTGAATGCAGTTTTATTAGAAATTTAACAAGGAATCGAACGAGATATGCCATTCCAGATTCGAGTAACTATTGGCTTAGTTATAGCAATAATACTGCAACTTAAATTAGAAAAAATGGGAAAATTTAAGTTGGCATATTTGATAACGGTTATATCATCCATTTTTGCGAGAAATGGATCAAAATTCGCAATTTTAGTTGTGAATGCAGTTTTGTTAGAAATTTAACAAGGAATCGAACGAGATATGCCACTCCAGATTCGAGTAACTATTGGCTTAGTTATAGCAATAATACTGCAACTTAAATTAGAAAAAATGGGAAAATTTAAGTTGGCATATTTGATAACGGTAATATTGTCCATTTTCGCGAGAAATGGATCAAAACTCGCAATTTTAGCTGTGAATGCAGTTTTGTTAGAAATTTAACAAGGAATCGAACGAGATATGCCATTCCAGATTCGAGTAACTATTGGATTAGTTATAGCAATAATACTGCAACTTAAATTAGAAAAATGGGGAAAATGTAAGTTGGCATATTTGATAACGGTTATATTGTCCATTTTCACGAGAAATGGATCAAAATTCGCAATTTTAGCTGTGAATGCAGTTTTGTTAGAAATTTAACAAGGAATCGAACGAGATATGCCATTCCAGATTCGAATAACTATTGGCT
>NW_024572993.1:0-3816 GCF_018153835.1 Drosophila eugracilis | reverse complement strand
GACGCGTATCTTGTTCTCAGTTATGCTTGCGCTTGAGTCTGAGTCTGGGTCTGTTGTATTATCTACATTTGATAATAAAAGGGCTGGGATAGTAAGATTATTTAAATCTTCTTCCTTTGTTTTCGCGTTGAACTCTTATGACTCTGATCGACGCAGTTGGCTCTTCCAATGTGAATCCTTCATCGGTTTCAACTGTTATTGCGGTATTAAGAGTGGTCGGAACAGAGATATCTAAATTTAATTATTCTTTTATCGATATTAAATTTCTCTGAGCCTTTCCAAAAATGTTGATACTTTAGACCAATTATCACAATTTAATTTTTCTCGTTGCCCATGTATTAATATACGCGCCTCCTTAAAGCAGTTTACTATTATTTCTGCATGTTTCTTTATTTTGCTCCCTTGAATTGGTCTATTTTGATTAAGAGCAAACAAATTGTTTTATTCCATTGTAATCTTATCTATGTAATTTTACCATAAGGATCGTGGTTTTACCGAGTACAGGATGGTAATCCACGACCTCCTTTACTGAGACGTATGGGAAAATATTTTTTTTTTTTCGCGACTCCCGTTGCTTAACGTGCAACCCACCTCCCGCCCAACCGACCGAGGGGCGCTGCCGTCTATCGTACGGCTCGGAACACGGGGATAGTACCGAGTGGAATATTAATAAATAAATTAATTAAATATGAGCTAAGTGGTTTAGTAAGACGATTTTATGTTAGGAGAAGTATTGGATATAACGTTGTAGAGGGTATTGTAACTCGAACATAATACCCTAAAATGGTTCATGAAGGAAAAAGTTCGAGCTGCAATGTCTCAAGGATAAGGGAATATAGTTTCTAGTGGGTCTAGCGGGCACATTGATGTTTGCTGACCCGTTAGGGGCTTGACTATCAATGTCTCCACTAATAAGATTAGAGTTAATAAAGACAACGCCGCTATCATCCACTGTTAGCAAGGGTAGGTAAGTTTATTAGTAATAGTCTGCTTTTATAGGAGGGAAGATTTAAGTTGCATCCCATTTTGGCCGCGAAGAGCAAATAAGAGAAGCTTTTGAATTGACTCATAACGGCCTGGTGAACCGCGTACTGGGGGTTTCCAGACTGCAAGATCCATACTTCAAGATTGACAAACGAGAGAGACAAATGTTTAAGTTGCGCAAGGGTCATTGAAATTCTTTCGACCATCTTTTTATAAACCTAACACACTCTGGCTTTGACAACCATGGAAAAAATGTGGTCGGAAAAATGTAAGTTTGGCATCCAATAGGACACCTGGGTCGTCTACAAGCTTAATTCTATCTAGGGTTACACTTACAAAGTGTATAAGTGGATATAACGGCCCAGAGCGACTGAAGGTCATTACTTACACTTAGAGCCGTTAAGATTTAATAAGTTTGCAGAGCACCGAAATTGAAAGTTGTTAAGTCGATTGTGAGATTTCTCTGGTAGCACGCATCATTATTTTGAATACAAAGTTTCACATCATCTGCGTACATTAAAAGGTAAAAGAATTTGTTAAAGCGATTGGAAGGTCGTTTGCAGACCAATGTGAAAAACTTAGCGGACCTAAATGGCTTCCCTGAGGGACGCAGGATTGAAGCATAAATCGGACCCGGAAGAGACATCTTTAAATAAAACACGTTGCGTTTCTACCAGTCGAAGATAACTTTCAACCACACTTAAAGAAGATCGCATATGGGAATCCGATTAAGTCAAAGTTTTATCGAACTAAAAGTGAGTGATTTACAAGAGTCAAATGCTTTTTTACTAAAGTCAGTGTAGATGACATCTGTCTGAAAGACTTTACGGAACCCCGTAATTACATAAGAGGTAAATTCAAGCAAGTTTAACGGAGAGTTGGAGACCGTCGGAGCCATAAAACCATGTTGATATGGAGATATTATTGATCTACACACTGGTGTCGCAAATGAGGCTTTGGCTAATAATTTTCTCAAAAAGGGGTTGAGGGATTTATTGCTGATAATTTGGGAATACCTCTATAATTACCAGCATCCGAAGTTTTCAATAAAAAAATAAAAGGAATGATGAAAGATTCCTTCCAAGATGAAGCATGAGACGTTTTTCAAGTGAGAGGTTAAACAATTTGAGAAGAGGATTGCAGAATGGGAAAGGCGCGCATTACCCTAAGCCAGCACAGGACCGAACGCCGTCCGGGGCCGGGAGAGTGAATAAACCTTAATACTCTGAAGATCGCAAGGAATACCACTCTTAGATAGAAAAGGTCGCGTGACGAGGTTCGATTAAGTGGAACACCGTAAGACGTAAAGCTAATGCCTAGCGGTTGTCGAGGTGAATATGTGAAGTTTGAAAAACTTGGCAAACATATCGGCTATCTGCCTGATCAGTTCTCGCCGTTGAGTTTTCCAAACGTTAGTGCTGAGGGAAACGTTTTAGGAGTTTTGCAGCAGAGTCTTAACGAAATTATAAAACTGTTTCGGATCCTGTGGCACAAAAAGTTGAGATTCTACGAAAACAGGGAAACTACAAATAATTTTATAACACTGAGCGTTAAGCACGACTGAAGTTTGACCGAGCAATTAAGTATTGAGGTAACTAAGCGGAGTTCTGGTTTTTAAGTATTTCTTCTGAAGCCTGAACTTTTATATTATTTTTTAAGGTGCTTAGCCCTTGGTATACCAAGGAGGTTATCCGTTCTGGTTGGTACCTCATCAGGCAAGGTTTATATATCAAATTAGGTTTAATGCATGGTAAGTAACTGTTTAAGCTGAAGTCATATCTTGCATGCGGCACAGAATCGGACCAGTCAAAAATCAGAGATAAGAATATTAAGTTTAAGAAAAGTCTGACATGCTAAAACATCCCAACCTTTTGAGGAAACAGCGCTAGTAAAGAGCTCAGTCGTTTGGAGTGGTCCAACATCGATCGCCAGCTCGAAGTGGAGGATGATAAAGATCTTCAGGGCGTGTAAGAAGGTGGAACCTAGATATATATACGAATCTGAGATAAAGCATAGATCATTAACCGACCTAAAGGTTTTAACATGGTTGAAGATTTGTTCCAGGGTCGTAATCTATGCCTGCAATAAAATCGTATTATGTGAGGAAGGTCAAAAGCTAAACTATTTTTCATTTTTGACCAGTTGTGGTACATGTTAAATCACCCAGAACCACTAACTGATCCATCTGATAATAACTTGTAAACGGACTGTATGGCCGCTAATTTTATCATACGTGGATGGGTCGGACTTGGGAGGGATGTAAGAACATGTAATAAACAAAACCTGGGAAGCGCAAGTTTAACACAAATGAATTCACGATATCTGAACCGAAGGTTAATCTCCTCGGATACAAGAAGCTAGGGGAGTGCGACAGAAAGTAACACTCACCCAGATCCAGTGATCGATCAAGCCTGGCAGCATATTACACTTCTACTCGGAAGAATTTCGAAAGAGCTAAGGAGTACCGAAACAAGCCATGTTTTCGGTAAAAACAATTATTTGGGATGCAAAAGAAAGCTCTCAGAAACATAAAGGAGTAGGGGGTAGTACGCAACCCCCTTGTGTTCTGATAGGAAAGAGCTGAAGAAAGACGATGTTAGTTTTTTGCGAGGGTTTGCTCAAGAACTTGTTTGAGGGAGTTTACCGCCCAATGGTCGATTAATTTTTCTTTTATGTCCCGCGTCGATGTTCTTGAGACGAAAATGTGTTCCGGCCGGAACTTGGTTGAAAGCATTTTGTCAGAATTCCACCGAGGGGACGCGAATCTTAAATGATGATACTATTCTGTTATAAGGATATTTAAAAATTTAGTTATGTTATCTACCTTAATGT
>NW_024572992.1:0-96812 GCF_018153835.1 Drosophila eugracilis | reverse complement strand
GACCGCCCACTAGCTGCCTCAGCAATAGGTGCCGCTACCCCTTCCCATCGCCGCGACCAACCGAAAATGCAGAGCTAGCACCTGGGGCATAGCAACACTTTGGCCCAAAACCGCTGCTGTCAGCATCGGACTGCTGCAACCGCTCTGCCAGCGTTACGCAGTCAACAAACCAGCCAAACCTATGATTTAGATTTACTTCGATTTGTACCCCCGAGGCAACCAGACGACTGTTCTTTATAAGAATAAAACCATTGTAACGTGTGAAAACGCTTACTGTTTTATTTTAAAGTAGCTGCGTAGAAAGAAAAGTCTAAGTTGTGGACGAAGGAACTGGAAACCCAAGATACGAGGATGCTCATAACGTTAACTTGATGGTATCCGGGGGAATCCTCCCCCATCTGTTCATGTCTGACCATAACTGGCGCCCGGACAGATTCCACTTTCTCTCGAAAGTGGGAACCAAAGACCCCCCAATTATAAAAGAAAGAATGAAAAAATGAGACATGACAGTTCTTGGAATTGTTGAACTCTAGGAAGTGTTGTCTTGATTGGCGAGCATATCGAGGCTGATGCCACAATTCCAGAAGTTCACCAATTCCTGGTATCCGAAGTGTTGGCTCTGAGAACGAGAGCGCAACTGTCGAGTGTGGTCTGGTTGAAGCGACACTTCAGCTTGAGCTCTTGCACAGATCAGTTCGCTTAACAGAAAAAAGTTCTATACCAGCAAAAAAAAAAAAAAAACAATTCAAACAAATAAATGCAAAGGTTTTATTATTATTATTATTGTTTACAGTTAAACGGAAATTATAAATTAGCGCTTAACTTATAGATTTAAGCTATAGCAGCCAAGGCCCTAAGCTTATTCGAGGTTAAATTTAGTAACTTTATTTACGTACATGGTATAGTTTTTAGTTATTGGGATGGAAGTTTATGTACAGGGTTTGTATTTTTTTTTTTTTTTAATAATAATATTACATAGATATTGCTTATGTACAAGGGTTTGGTTTTTGATATTATTACATAAATGTTACAGTATATATTAAATGAAATGGTAAAGCTTTGTGTCTTTGAGGAAGTCTATTGTTTTGTTCAAGTTTTGGTAGGATGTGATTTCCTCAATAGTTGATCCAAGGCATTTGGTTCTTTGATCGTGGTAGAGAGGGCAATCTATTAAGATGTGGGGAATGGTAAGGGTTATGTTACAATTGGGACAGACTGTTGGGGGGATTTAGATTGGTGTGGGTTAGATTGGTGTGTCCGAGTCTGATTCTGATAAATTTCTTAAAGTCTGTACGTAAGGTGTTATTGATTATTTCAGGAGAAGCTCTTATGTGGTTAATTAATTTGCAGTACGGTTATGTTTTTCTTAATGTGCTTGCGTTTAGTAATTTTGAGTTTTGTTTGATGGATTCATTAATATATGATGGGTTGTATTTGCGTTCGGTGATAAGAGGAAAGTTGTGTGTGTTTTTAGCTGTTTTGTCTGCAATATCATTTCCTTTTATCCCGCTATGTCCGGGGATCCAGAGCAGTGTCAGTTTGTCCGTTTTGTATTTTCCTACTATGTTTCGAATTAAGTTTGTGTAAAAGTTTTGGTTATTGGTATTGTTTATTGCTTTTAGAGAGGATAGGGAGTCGGTACATATAACGTATTTCCCGCTATTTTGGCAAGCATATAAGCATGCAGCAAGGATTGCCGCAATTTCCGCAGTAAAAATGGAAGAAAACTCTGGGAGATGAATGGTCTTGTAATGGGAGGAGGGTATTTTTGGCACTTTTTTTGCATTAATAATATGCTTATATATTTGTTCGATGGGTGAGTGTTTTGAATTTAAGATGATTTTATAGTTTTTTTTGGGTAGCATGCATCTCTCTAAACTCAAGGGGGGTTATATTTGCTTCTATTAAGAGGTTATTTATTGGAGTTGTACGGTGAGCGGAGAATGCAAGTCGAATGGCTGGGTGGTAAAAAGTTTTTATTTTGTTTAGGATGGACTTTGGGGCTTTTCCGTAAAGGTGTATTCCGTAGTCAATTTTGGTCATTAAAATGGTTTTTATCACCTAAAGAATTGTGGTAATATTGGTTTCGAGCCTGTTGTTGGATAGGCACTTGATTATGTTAAGCTTTTTTGATAGTTGCAATGTTAAGACTTCGATGTGATTGTTCCATTTGTATTTCTTATTTATTGTTATTCCTAGCAGTTTTAGTACGTCTACGTTTTGCAATGGTATATTGTGTATTTGAAGTTAAAAGTTGCAGTTCCTTTTCCTGCATACATGTAAGTGTTTGCATTTGGTTTCTGATAATGAGGCTCCTGTGTATTCACACCATGTTTGGATTTCTATATCAAATTTTTTTTTTTTTTTTTTTTTTTTTTTTTTTAATCTTTTCCTTATTACTCTTACATTTTTAATACCCCTTTTTTTTTGTTGTGAGAGGCGAAATTTGAAAAGTCACCTTTTTTTGAACACACCTTCGAAAATATGGATCAAAGGATTTGCATCAAATTTTGTGTAAAAATAAAATTAAGTGCTCTGAAACACTTGAAATGTTGACAGTGGCATACGGTGAAACTGTTCTGAGTAAAAAAAATGTGTACAAGTGGTACAAACTCTTCCAAGATGGCCGGGAAGATGCCAATGACCAGCCTCGCTCTGGACGCCCAAGCACGTCAACAACTGATGAAAACGTTCAAGCAGTGACGAAAATTGTTTTGGAAAATCGTCGAATCACTATCAGAGAAGTTGCTGAAGATGTCGGTATATCGCTTGGCTCGTGCCATGAAATTTTTTCAAACGTTTTGGGTATGAGTCGTGTGTCAGCGAAGTTTGTTCCGAAATTGCTGAATTTTGAGCAAAAGAACCGTCGCATGAGCATCGCTCAAGAGCTGTTGAATGACGTCAACGACGACCCAGATTTACTCAAAAGGGTCATAACTGGTGACGAATCATGGGTATATGGTTATGATATCGAAACCAAAGCCCAATCGTCCCAATGGAAGAGCCCAGACGAGCCAAGACCGAAAAAAGCAAAAAATCGCCGAGCTCGCAAAATAACTTGTAACTTTACGCCTCTCACAACCAAACAAAAGAGGATGTTCCATTGAAACTTGGTACAGATGTTAGGGAAGAGTGTACCAATATAACAAAACAAAAAAAACGATAATCGAAAATATGTTGCCCGAGAAATTTGAAAAGTCACCTTACTTTTTGAACACACCTCGTATTTCTCTATGAAAAAAACCCCGGCCCTCCAAAACAACTTGTAACTTTTCCCCCCCCCCCCCCCCACAAAGAGGATGTTCCATTGAAACTTGGTACAGATGTTAGGGAAGAGTGTACCAATATAACAAAACAAAAAAAACGATAATCGAAAATATGTTGCCCGAGAAATTTGAAAAGTCACCTTACTTTTTGAACACACCTCGTATATAATGTTTAGAAACATGCAATGTAAATAATGTTGCCAAAGTGTACGGGTTTTGGCAAAACGTGCAGAAAATTAAGTTAGTCTGAAGTAAGCTTTTCCGAAGGTAAGGAGCTAATATTCACTAAAAAACCTCTATAAATAAATTTATTTATAATTTTTAAATAAATTTATTTATAATTTTTAAATAAATTTATTTATAATTTTTATAAATAAATTTATTTATTTATAGAAACTTAAGAGATGAATTTATTTTTAAATATTTGTATATTTAAAGATCCACATAGATAATAATAGTATGTATTTGCACACATAATATTTCTAGTTACAAAATTTTAAGAGAGCTAGCTCAAAACAATTTATATATAAAAATGGCATATTCCTGGGACAACCGTGTTGATTTTGTGGTTCGGTATATGTATGGTAAGTAGAAAATCTTACAAATATATATTTATACTGTTATGCGAAGAGAAGAAGGGTAAAAGCCCAGACAATTTAGTTGTGTCCGTCCGTCAACCGGCCCGTCTCTCATGCTACTCCCACAATAACGGGAAAATTTAAAAACGCTATAAGCGGTTTCAAGCGCTGAATTGTCTAGAGATGCCTATAATCCCAAATTTTAAAATCATTATTCATGCTTTAACGACCATAAACTGTGAACATTTGTGGGCTCTTTCTATTTGACGGCGGAAATCTCTGGAACTATAAGTGATAAAAAGAGGTTCCCATGTAATGCTTGCATGAACAGCCAAGAGAATCGATCTTGTACGTAACAAATGTCTATGTTATGTAAAGTTATGTACTTGGATATTTCTCCTTCAATTTATAGCCGGTTGGCTACAACACGATTTTTATTAGCATTTATAATACAGAAAATGATAGCTTGCGTTTTTAAAAGGATTATTTCATTTTTATAAGCAACAATAAGTTTAATTTTTCATACCTGTTGGGGGCGTAAGAGTGGGCGTGGTTTCAGGTTAAGATGTGCGATCGCATTAAAGTTAAACTTCGAGCTGCGGTGGCATTTCAAGAATATGTTTGCTTAATCAAAACTTTCTAGCTCTTATAGTTACCGAGATTTTAGCGTTACCGCGTTTTGTGAGTGCTGGTAGAATAAAAAAATAATACGCTTTGGTGGTATCATTGAAAACTGCTGGTTAGTCACAATTTTCTACCACTTTCGAGCTCTGTGGGCGTATGAGTTAAAGTTAAATGACTTTTAATTGCCATGCACTTGTATATATTATATAAATCAACAAAAATGTTTAATATTTTTATTTGTTTTGATGGGCATTAATTTCTTATTGATACAAAATGTGATCCCGGAACGGTGCTAAAGGAATGCCGAGAAGAATTAGTTATATATTATTATTATTTTTATATGTTTTATTTTAGCAGCGATGCGACTACGTTTCAAAGACGTTAACGAACATATAGGGAGATAGGCAGAGTTATTAGCGACTCGCATGCGATTATCTCGGTTTATCTGCATGCAAAATAAATGCCAAACAGATTATATTCACATTGTTGTTGTCAGTGATCCTGACCAAATGACAAACAGTGATTTTAATTTAAACTAAGTGACTGCTTCCGACCTGTTCACCCCGTTGAACAGTGAGCAATTTCGTTTCGCTAGCGGTATTTAATTCAAATTTCAAAATAAGTTTATATTTTTTTTACAAGTCGATAACTGATGCTTTGATTAGATTTATCGAAGCTTTTTTTAAAGACCTACGATCAGCTGATCAACAGCTGTGAATGGACAAACACACCATATGATTTTTGCGCGAATTAATTTTGAGTTCTTTGGAAATTTAAAATTTGTATTGAATTTTTTAAAAGTTTGGCCCTTTTTTATCTTCAAGGTGTATATTAAATGTCTAGCTCATAAAACGTAGTGAACGTAGTTCAGTGTATTAACAACGGACCCGGATATGTGGATCAGTAGCGTCCAAAATGTGTATTATGAACTTCTATTACCTGCTTGCCTTCAAACTTCTTAGGCACAATATCAGTAGCAAAAAGGGATCTTTATGGTACTCAAAAGTCATCCAAACCAAGAAGTTTGTTGTCATGGAAAACTTTGTATTTGTTACTGTTGTGAAGAACGAAATTTTACTAGTTACAGCCAAATTTGGCTACTCGTATAACAGGAGTAAGCTTTGATTTAATACATCGATTCAGTGTAGTCTTACGAGCACTGGCGTGTTGACACGAAATAAATTCGGAGGCATTCCGGTCTTACGCATTGGAAACTGCCGAATTGCTTGTGAAATCATATCCCTGGTTTTATATGCCATCGTCGTTCACAGAATTTTAATTCACGGAGCAGACATTATAAGCCATTTTTGCCTTCCAATTGCAATACAAGAAAACATTTCAGCAAATACCATGGAAGATGTGTTAAATGCCTCATTAGTTTCTTTCGACTCCAATTTCTTCTACAAAACCCATTATTACGAACGATGATGTTAAGAGTTTGCTTCTAATAAAGCATCTGAATATGCCTCTCTCTGATTCCGATGATCCTGAATAACAATCTAGCCTTTTTTTATATAAATTTTATTTATGAAATATGTATATTAAAGTTTTAACAAAAATAAAAGTAAAAGTATTTAAAAAATTATTGTCGAGTTTTTAGATGCCAGAGACATGTGGCCAAGGTTCAGGTATTACTTTATGCAGGCTGTGTACTGCAACTTCAGACGTAAATTTCAAGCTTATTTAGTCTCGTATGCCTTAAACCGAAGTAGCGCACGATATGAGTTTCCTGAAACATCGAAACTAGTTTTGGCAGGTCGGTTTCAATTAACATGTCAATGCGCTGACTTTATAGCAGATTGGATTGGCAAGCTCGAGATTTTGCGGTATTTTGGGCGATATTTGGCGACGGGGCAACAGGTGGTGTTTTGGACAAGGATACAAAAACTAAAGATTATATATTTGGTAGCATTTCAGAACCAGTCTGTGGAAGGGGTGACTATGAAGAAGAGAATGATGCTTCTGGTGGCATTCCTATAGTTGCCAGACCTGCATTTCTGTAAGCTCCCGCCGTAGGCAATTTAAACAAAGATACAGCCATCCTAAAAAGTTAGATCGTTTTGATAGATAATGTTCCTTAGACTTGGGTACAAAATGGCAATGTTGATGATAAGGGGGGCTGCCATGAACTTTACTTTCCCACCTGTTTGCTAAGTGTATGATTTACCATAACGCATTCCAAGGTCCAAAAATGTTTAAAATGTTTCTGGTGGTCCAGCTTCAAAGCGATGAGATGGATTAAAACTGTCAATAACCTCCCGCATAGTTGTTATAGTACTAAGGGCGCGCAAGTGTTAATTAGTCTACTGAACTGCGGATCCCTTCTCCGCACTTTGTAGCTTGAATAATTACCGAAAGTGTGCCTGAAAGAGTAATAATTTATTATCAAATCGCTTTGTTAAAAATTCCAAGGCCCTGTTTTATCAGTGGGCTACAGACATCGAAACAGTGATTTTAATTTAAACTAATTGACTGCTCCCGAGAATATTATTAATTTAAAAAGGAGCTTAATTTTTTCTTAATCACTGTACAATTAATGCCGCCCGGTAAAATATTTTATCTAACAACCAAACCATGCATGGAGTTTTTTAAAAATCCTATAACAAAACTATCACTTCAAAAATAACTAGTTGGTAGATTTGGCTATTTCGGAAGGTAGTGATTATAATTGGTTAATGAAAAAAATTTAAGTCGGACCAATTAAAAACGTTTATATAGAACAATTATGATATGACTGGGGTTAGGTTTCTTTAGTTTGAAGGAGAAACACCGGCAGGGACTGTTAGAGCACAAGTCTCTTAAGGTTATATTTACATATATAGGTCTTGCCATGGAAATTAAATTTCTTGTAGTATATTTAAACAAGAAGAAACGCTATAGTCGAGTGACGCGACTATAAGATACCCGTTACTGTTTTACAAAAATTTTAAAATACTCATTTACTCATGGAAATTATCAAAGCGTCATCTATTGTCGGAGGAAGCATGTTGAGTATCTGATAGTGACGTCACTGCCCATATGAGGCCTTATAACATAAATTTTTTCATAAATAGAGAAATAATTTTCCGGTTTGAAAAATCTTTGGTAAATCGATAGAGATTGACAAAAATACAAGGTCAAACGAAGATATACACTATAATAGAGTTAGAGTGGGCGTGGCTAGATCGAAAAAAAATAATTCCCATAAGGAGAATCATAAAAACCTACAGCTTAATCCGAACTTTCTATCACGTATAGTTACCGAGATATCAGCTTTTGTAGAAAAAAAGGAACAAAATGGCCGTAAGAGTGGGTGTGGCCGGTCAACGGTACTACCATATGATGCGCTGGCATCCCAAGATTATACATTCTGGATTTCAACTTCCTAGCTTTAATAGTTCCTGAGATTTAAGCGATTTTAGTTTTTCGTAATTTATGGGAGTTAGAGTGGGCGTAGAAGGATATACCTGCGCTGCGTACGGACCTCAAGAATCATCATGCTTAATTTTTTTATTACTTATAGTTCCTGAGATCTCAGCGTTCATATACATATACATATACAGACAGACGAACTGACGGACATGGCCCAATCGAATTCGCTATTGATCCTTTTACCTGTTACGTACTTTTCAAGGAACCTAATATACCCTTTTACTCTACTAGTAACGGGTATAAAAAATGACGTCAATACGTCAACGGACCTAGATGGTGGATCCTTAACTGACTGACGATAATGCCTCTAGTCTTAATATATTATTTATCAAATAGTAGATAAACTATCTGTTGGTTGTTACTGCAACTTTTAATCAGGTTGACGATCTGAAGGCACTGTCTGTTTGATAGCCGAAGTAGTTAAAAGGCCTTTATGCTGTAATAGAAAAATCATGTGACTGGATACGTCCTAACATTCTCCGAGCCTTTAAACAGTTGGTCAACCATTATTGAGGCTGCATAGGTGTAAGCGTTGTCTTTCTTTGCATTGACGTTTTCCGTCTAGAAATTCCAAATGAGATGATTTTTTTGTTGGTTTTAGAAAGGATTTATATAGTAGTACTTTATAGCCTTTTTGGAGAAGCGGGAGTCAATATGCCAATGGAAAGAGCTGGCCTTCTGTTTCAGGCCATATACACATATCGAAGCAAAGAATTCCATGTTTTCTCCAGGTAACTGGAAATTCGAAACTCCAAAAAGTTCATTGAAAGTCCATCAACTGAATCTAAGAACTTTATTCTAAAATGATACGTGGAAAGACGAAATATTTATAAGACTCAAGGTATACAGTGCAAAGGTGACAATGTATGTAAATTGAATAAAGCAACTTACGGACTGTTCAGACGAACACTAATAAAAATAAAATATAATAGTTTATGAGCTCTGTGCATGTCATGTGACAGTTGTAAATCGATCCAGAGCCATAAACTATGATCTGTAATTGTAGACCCTACAGGGGAGCGGTGCTAGCACTTGTAATCTGTAAGTGCAGGCCACTTGAGCCAAACCGAAGATAATCACTTGAGATGCTTCTCACACTGCGCCAAAGGTTCCTGTGCGGGGGTCAAATGATAACTCTCCCGCGCAGGCAGACGCGGCCTCTGCGTAGGCCACAGATAAGACCAGAATAAGAATTTAATGTTAGTTTCCTAAGCAGGGACTTAGAAAATAAAATTCAGTTTTAATACAGAACTCAACGGAAAAGGTTGTTTTATTAATTCATCCCTTTCATTTTGGTCCTTCGACAACTCTCCAGTTTTCCCCCACCAGTGGTAAGAGACTCAGAGCTTAGGGCAGCACCTAAAAAATAAAATCTGTAACACTTGCAGTTTTTGTTTAAGGTGTTAATGAATAGTTGACTCTTGTTATCCCCCACCAGTGGTAAGAAACAGAATATAAAACTTATAAAAATCAAAAAGATATAAAAGAATCTTTTATGATATAATAAAAAAAATTCAACTATAGTATTGCAACAAAAAAGTCCAAGTTTGAAAGTGGTCGAGAAATCGACAAATTACAAAATAAAAATAATTTTGCCATCGAGCAATTATTATTTTTGGCGTTTTCGAGGCCTTCAAACATCGAAAAAGTGATTTAATAAAATCAGGCGTATTCGAGGCCGACATCGAAAAAGTGACTCCCAAATTCATTGAAAAAATAACGGGAATAATAATAAAAAAGTGACTCCCAAATTCATTGAAAAAATAACGGGAATAATAATAAAAAAGTGACTCCCAAATTTATTGGAAAAATATCAAAGTGACCCCAAAAATAAGTGACTCCCAATATAAAAACTCAAAAAAAAAAAAGATCGTAAATCATCTGCATACAAGGACGCCAGGACTTCAAGGACTTCAGCACGTCTACGACTACAACTACAACTACAATATCGAGGACAGCATCTACCAAAGTGAACTTTAATCGACAACGGAAAAAACATCGAACATCATAGAGTCAGCAGCGACGACAGCAGCGGCAACCATAAAAAATAAATAGGATCAGATAAGTCCTATTATTCATAATTAAATAATTGAAAATTAAAAATATTATATATATTGTAAAATTATTATATAAGTTGTCGGTAATTTAAGTCGGTTAATATAATTTTTTGTAGTATAAAAAGTACATAGCAAAAATGTTGTCCGATCAAACTATCGCACTTATAAAAAGGCAGGTGGAGATTACCAACGCCCTTACGGCGCTGGAAGTTCTCCCAAGCTTATCATTTGAATATTTGAAGAAATTTGATGAGCTGAAAGCCGAGTGCATCCAAAACCATAAAGCGCTGGTACATATTGGAGTAGTCGACCATGACTACTTTGTAAAGAGTCATTATGAAGAAATGCTCTCGATTTTTAATAGAATTAATGTAAGAATAGATAAAGTGTTAGCTGATTCTGATAAGTCCGAGGGAAAATTAATAGCGAACGAGCAGAAAACAGAATCAAATGTAAGCTGCGAAAGCCAGTTAGATATAGCGATTGAGCAGTTAGAAAGGTATTTAAAAGACACATTTGAGGACATTCAAAACGATAAAATTAAAACTTTTGAAATTAGGATTGGGAAGATAAATTTTTATTGGGATAAGCTAGTTCCAGGGAAACAATACGGACGGATATGATGATATATTTGAAGAATTAGCATTCGATATTTCCATGGTGACCAAAGATATGAGAAAAAAACTCGAGGAAATTGTGCCTAGTAAGGTAGAAGTTGGAAATCATAAAATTGATGATTTGCCAACGCTACCTAAAATTCAGGTACCCACATTTTATGGAGATTCCAAAGATTGGGACCTATTTTATGAGTTATTTAATGAACTCATACATTTAAGGGAGGATCTCAGTCCTTCCTTAAAATTTAATTACCTTAAAATCTCACTAAAGGGAGAAGCCAGGAATGTGGTTTCTCACTTATTGTTGGGATCAGGTGAAAACTATGAGGCCGCTTGGGAATTGTTAACCAAGCGGTATGAAAATAAAAGGAAAATTTTTTCCGATCAGATAAATCGCCTTCTTGATCTCCAAAATCTAAATGTGGAATCAGTGCGGCAATTAAGAATGTTTATTGACACAATTAATGAGTCAATTCACATGATAAAATTAAAGGCACAAATTTCTGACGAGGTTGATATAGTTTTTGCACACATAATAATAAGAAAATTTAACAAAGAAGCTCTACAACTATATGAGAGCCATGTTAAAAAAACTAAAGAAATTCAAGCATTGTCCGATGTCATTGAATTTTTAGAGCAACGACTCAGTTCGATTAGCTCAGTTCAGGATGAAAAACCTGTTAAAAAAGTGTTCAGTAGCAATATGAAAGAGTTGTCTACTAACAGTTGTCCGATGTGCAAAAGTACGGGACATTTGATATTACAGTGTCAAAAATTTAAGGCTTTGAATCCATCTGAACGGATGAAAAAAGTAAAAAAGGCACATTTGTGTTTTAAATGCCTTAAACATTCATATAGTGAGAAATGTCAAAGTGACATTTCATGTTCGATTTGTAAGAAAAATCACCATAGTATGCTACACATTTATGTCAAGTCTAAAATAGACCAAAAAGTTGAAAAAACGAATGAAAATAAAGTAAACTCGTCTATGACATCGGAACAAGCGTTGCTAGCTACAGCACGCATTAAAATTCAAACCTCTGAGGGAGGTTTCGAAAATTTTAGAGCTTTGATCGACAGTGGTTCTCAAAGCACAATAATTTCAGAAGAATCTGCGCAGATTCTGAAATTGCCCAAAATTCGGTCTCAAACAGAGATCAGTGGAGTATCGTCCACGGGAAAGTGCATCTCGAAGCACAAGGTAAATCTTTCAATCAAACGAAATAATTCCCAAAAAACGATAAGAGTTGAAGCACTTATACTTCCAAAACTTATGAGGGCTCTCCCAGTCAACACAGTTAATGTTGACAAAACAAAGTGGGAGAAGTACAATTTGGCTGACCCAGACTTTAATAAGCCGGGTCGTGTAGATCTGATAATTGGGGCAGATCTATACACTCACATTCTGCAGAATGGAGTGGTCAAAATTAATGGCCTCCTCGGTCAAAAAACCGATTTCGGGTGGATTGTCTCTGGATGCAAAAAATCCAAAGGTAAGAAGACAATTGTAGCAACCACCATCAAATTAAAAGATATGGATCGGTATTGGGAAGTTGAGGAAGAGGACAAAAATGATATCGAATCTGAAATATGTGAGAATTATTTCATAAAAACTACAAAAAAAGGTTCAGATGGTCGATACATTGTGTCAATTCCATTTAAAGATGATGTCACCTTAGGAGATTCGAAACAAGCAATGGCTCGTTTCATGAATCTTGAGAAAAAATTAAAAAGAAATGAAAAACTAAGGTTAGACTATGCTAAATTCATGCATGAATATATGGATTTAGGTCACATGGTCAAAGTGCAGGGAGAACGAAAATAATTTTTACCTCACCAGGCAGTAATTAGAGATTCAAGCCTGACGACCAAATTAAGAGTTGTTTTTGACGCTTCAGCAAAAACAACTAATAATAAAATTTTGAACGACATAATGTGGGTTGGTCCACGAGTTCAAAAAGATATTTTTGACATTATCATTAAATGGCGAAAATGGGAATATGTAGTATCTGCGGACGTTGAAAAAATGTATCGTCAGATAAATATTAATGATAATGATCAACAGTATCAATATATTTTATGGAGAGATTCTCCATAAGGATGACCTATTGACTGGGGCTGATTCTATAAAAAAGGCCAATAATTTAATTAAATTGATTTCTCAAGAATTACAAAATGTGGGAATGAATTTAAGAAAATGGATATCGAACAGTTCAAAAATAATGGAAACTGTAGAAGATACAGGAGATAACAAGGTTCTCACTCTTGTGGAAAATGAAAGCGTAAAAACCCTGGGGCTTCAATGGGAACCGCAGAAAGATTTATTTAAATTCAAAGTAAATTGCGGGGACTCGAAAAACATCAACAAAAGGATAGTGCTATCAACATTATCAAAAATATATGACCCTTTGGGATGGCTGGCTCCTGTAACTATTTTAGGAAAACTGTTTATTCAAAAACTATGGATAAATAAGAGTGAATGGGATCAAGAATTATCTAAGGAAGATAAAGATTATTGGGTAAATTTTAAGGAAAATTTATTGCTTTTAGTAGAGATTCGAATCCCAAGATGGATTAGTTCAAAAAATAGTTCAATAATACAGCTTCATGGATTTGCTGACGCTTCCGAAAAGGCATATGCAGCAGTGGTATATGCTAAAGTAGGGAATTGTGTAAACATAGTAGCCAGCAAAAGTAGAATTAATCCAATTAAAAATAGAAAAACTATTCCCAAGCTAGAGTTATGTGCAGCTCACTTGCTTAGTGAATTGATCAAACGAATAATTGAATCCATTGATACCAAAGTAGAAATCTATGCTTGGAGTGATTCCACTTCCAAAAATGGTGATAGTAAGGTCAAGTTCATTAGACGAAGAACGGATGACATTCGAAAACTAACTAATACCGAATGTAACCATGTGAAGTCTGAAGAAAATCCTGCAGATTTATCATCAAGAGGAATTATTTCTAGTCAACTGACCACCTGTGATTTATTGTGGAAAGGTCCGAAATGGCTATCTGAGCCAAAGGAGCATTGGCCTCGACAGCAATCCAAAGAAGATGTGGTTTTGGTAAATTCTATTCTAAATAACAAAACCGATGACCCCATTTACAAATTATTGGAGAAGTTTTCCAGCATTGAAAAAATTATACGAATAATAGCATATTTAAATAGATTCATTCGATCAAAAATTAAGAAAGAATCTTTTCCTTCTTTTCTATCGGTAACGGAGCTGAATAGAGCTGAAAAGATCGTTATTAAAAAACAGCAAGAATATCAATTCAGTCTAGAGATGAAATGCCTGGAAACAAAAAAAGAAATTAAGACAAGTAATAGGATATTGTCGTTGAATCCATTTTTAGATAAGGATGGTATACTTCGAGTAGGAGGGAGACTACAGAACTCCAATGCAGAATTTGAAGTAAAGCATCCAATTATTTTACACAAGTGCCATTTAACAAATTTATTGATCCAAAAGGCCCATAAAGAAACTTTGCATGGAGGGATAAACTTAATGCGAAATTATATCCAAAGGAAATATTGGATTTTCGGGCTAAAGAATTCCTTAAAGAAGTATTTAAGAGAATGTGTCAAGTGTGCTAGGTACAGACAAAATACTGCTCAACAAATAATGGGCAATCTGCCTAAATACAGAGTTACAATGTCGAACCCATTCTTAAATACTGGGATAGATTTCGCAGGTCCTAATTTTGTTAAATGTTCCAAGAATCGTGGGCTAAAAACATATAAGGGATACATTGCCGTATTTGTGTGTATGGCTACCAAGGCCATTCATCTAGAAATGGTAAGTGATTTAACCTCGGATGCATTTCTAGCAGCCCTAAGAAGATTTATCGCTAGAAGAGGAAAAGTTGCCAATATCTATTCAGATAACGGAACAAATTTCGTAGGAGCTTCAAAAAAGTTGGATCAAGAGTTCGTTAAAGCAATCAAAGAAAACACATTGATTGCCGCGCAGCTTGAAAAAGATAGAATTGATTGGCATTTTATTCCCCCGGCAGGACCTCACTTCGGAGGTATTTGGGAATCTGGAGTTAAATCCATGAAGCACCATTTGAAACGGGTAATAGGGGAAAATAGTCTGACATACGAAGAGATGTCAACACTTTTATGTCAAATAGAAGCATGCCTGAATTCAAGCATGCCTGTATACTTCTGAGAATGAAATGGATCAACATGAAGTATTAACTCCAGGTCATTTATTGATTGGTAGACCACCGTTAGAGATTGTTGAACCAATTGAAAACGAGAAAATTGGTAATTTAGATAGGGTGGAAATTAATCCAAAAAAATTAGAAGAGACTTCTGGGTTAAATGGAAAGAGGAGTATTTGCATACTTTACAACAGAGAAACAAATGGAAGAGGGAAAGTCCAAATATAGAGAACGGACAAATTGTTTTGTTGAAGGATGAGAACAGTCATCCAGCCAGGTGGCCAATGGGAAAGGTAGAAAAAGTCCATAAAGGTAAAGACGAAAAGGTTAGAGTGGTAGAAGTGAAATTACAAGATGGATTTATCACTAGACCGATAAGCAAAGTTTGTCCCTTAGACGGAATAAAGACTGTAGATAAAATGGAATCTGATCCCGAAGAGACAAAACCGAAAAGACAAACAAGAGGTACATCAAAGATTTCAAAACTTGGTTTTGTAATGGCCATGTTATTATTTATATTCTGCCAATTTTCTAATGCATCAGCTAGGGTTGATCAGCCAAGGTATGCAATAGAGAAGATAAATAAGACTTCGGCAATATATTTAGACCCAATGGGGGATGTTGAAATTGTAGCCTCCTCTTGGAATTTAATAATATTTTATAATATGGACGTTTACTTCGAAATGGTTAAAAAAGGTAAAGAATTAATACCAAAAATGAGGGTAATTTGCGAACGACTTCATAGTTTTGAGGATCAATGCCTTTTAGTTCTGAGTAACACGGAAAGGCAGATCTCAGACATAGAAGAAAATAATAAACTTTTTATGGCTCAGGGAAAATCAAGAAGTAAACGTGCTCCATTTGGTTTTATGGGATCGCTTTATCACATTCTATTTGGAATAATGGATGAAGACGACAGGATACAAATGGAGGATAATATGAAAAACTTATTAAGCAATCAGCATAGCCTTAACGAGTTAAGTAGGAAACAAACTTCCTTAGTCGATTCTACGACTAACATTTTAAAGAAAACGACGGATGAAGTTGACTCAAATTTTAAAGGAATGAACGAAAGAATTAAGAACATTACGGCGGTATTGCAAGAATCATATTATGTGTACAAAGAGTCTATCAACTTTTTTATGATAACCAAACAGCTAAGTAAAATTATAGATGAATGCGAGAAAATTCAATATAGTATCATAAGCCTCTTAATAGACATTAATCATGGCCGACTTAATACAAACATATTAAGACCTAGTCAGCTAAAAAGTGAAATTTCCAGAATAAAAGACAGTTTGTCTGAAAATTTAGTCTTGCCAGGGAAATTGACGGCTAGAGGTTTATTTGTGGATAAAAAATTAATAATTAATGCCAAAATACCATTGTTTGGTAGACATGCTTCAGTACTTTATAAAATTATCCCAGTTTCGGTAAAACTGGACGACCGCATGATTACAGTGCACGTAGATTCTCAGTACTTAATTTATAATTTTGAGATCGATGCATATCATCTTATGGCAGAATCTACTATTAATAAATGTCAAAGGTGGCAGTCGAATAAAAGAGTTTGCGAGGGAAGTTGGCCTTGGAGTAGTGCTAACGACAATAGTTGTGAGATTAAACCTCTCAAACCAAATAAGGCATCGAACTGCAGGTATAAATCGATTGTTGAGAGTAAGTCATATTGGGTTGAGTTGGAAAAGACAAGTAGTTGGCTTTTTAAAGTTCAAAACAATTCTAAGGCTAGAATTCAGTGTACCAATTCAAAAATAGAGATAATACATTTACCTGAACAAGGAATAATGACTTTGAGGTCAGATTGTACTGCTCGAACTGATGATAAAATATTAGTTGCTCAACACAGTATTCAGTTAGAAGATCAGGGAACACTAGCGTTGTCTTACATTGGGGAAGTTAACAAGATACCCAAGATTATTTGGAACCCGCTCGACATGCCATTAATCAACCATACGGACGAAATCAATCGTTTGTCAAGGGAAATTCAATACTTAAAAACTCACAAGCTAGAATTGAGGGAATTAGACTTTCACCATTCAACTGGACATGCATCCCTAATTTTAGCAATTGTAATAATAATTATATTAATTGCATATTTTATAAGGAAAATAAAAATACGAAGGCAGTTACAAGCCATAGCATTACCCAGCGGTATGCTTGATATATAAATTTGTTGATACAATAAATCAATGATATAAAAATGTTTTATGTTAAAAAAATAAATAAATTCACTATAATGTTAAAACACAATAATTACAAGCCGTGAAGGGGGTGTCAAAATTATTATGCAAAATAAAATATATCGAATTAATACAGTCCACTCATTTTTGTATTGCAATATTTTTGAGAATAAATAAAATAAATTGTAATTAACACAGACATCTAACCTTGCCGGCCCTTGCCAGAATGTTCAGACGAACACTAATAAAAATAAAATATAATACTTTATGAGCTCTGTGCATGTCATGTCCAAATATAGAGAACGGAAAAAAATGTTTTGTTGAAGGATGAGAACAGTCATCCAGCCAGGTGGCCAATGGGAAAGGTAGAAAAAGTCCATAAAGGTAAAGACGAAAAGGTTAGAGTGGTAGAAGTGAAATTACAAGATGGATTTATCACTAGACCGATAAGCAAAGTTTGTCCCTTAGACGGAATAAAGACTGTAGATAAAATGGAATCTGATCCCGAAGAGACAAAACCGAATAGACAAACAAGAGGTACATCAAAGATTTCAAAACTTGGTTTTGTAATGGCCATGTTATTATTTATATTCTGCCAATTTTCTAATGCATCAGCTAGGGTTGATCAGCCAAGGTATGCAATAAAGAAGATAAATAAGACTTCGGCAATATATTTAGACCTAATGGGGGATGTTGAAATTGTAGCCTCCTCTTGGAATTTAATAATATTTTATAATATGGACGTTTACTTCGAAATGGTTAAAAAAGGTAAAGAATTAATACCAAAAATGAGGGTAATTTGCGAACGACTTCATAGTTTTGAGAATCAATGCCTTTTAGTTCTGAGTAACACGGAAAGGCAGATCTCAGACATAGAAGAAAATAATAAACTTTTTATGGCTCAGGGAAAATCAAGAAGTAAACGTGCTCCATTTGGTTTTATGGGATCGCTTTATCACATTCTATTTGGAATAATGGATGAAGACGACAGGATACAAATGGAGGATAATATGAAAAACTTATTAAGCAATCAGCATAGCCTTAACGAGTTAAGTAGGAAACAAACTTCCTTAGTCGATTCTACGACTAACATTTTAAAGAAAACGACGGATGAAGTTGACTCAAATTTTAAAGGAATGAACGAAAGAATTAAGAACATTACGGCGGTATTGCAAGAATCATATTATGTGTACAAAGAGTCTATCAACTTTTTTATGATAACCAAACAGCTAAGTAAAATTATAGATGAATGCGAGAAAATTCAATATAGTATCATAAGCCTCTTAATAGACATTAATCATGGCCGACTTAATACAAACATATTAAGACCTAGTCAGCTAAAAGTGAAATTTCCAGAATAAAAGACAGTTTGTCTGAAAATTTAGTCTTGCCAGGGAAATTGACGGCTAGAGGTTTATTTGTGGATAAAAATTAATAATTAATGCCAAAATACCATTGTTTGGTAGACATGCTACTTCAATACTTTTATAAAATTATCCCAGTTGATTCTCGTAAAACTGAGACGACCTCTCAAACCATTAATAAGGCAAAAAAATCGAACTGCAGGTATAAATCGATTGTTGAGAGTAAGTCATATTGGGTTGAGTTGGAAAAAGACAAGAAGTTGGCTTTTTAAAGTTCAAAACAATTCTAAGGCTAGAATTCAGTGTACCAATTCAAAAATAGAGATAATACATTTACCTGAACAAGGAATAATGACTTTGAGGTCAGATTGTACTGCTCGAACTGATGATAAAATATTAGTTGCTCAACACAGTATTCAGTTAGAAGATCAGGGAACACTAGCGTTGTCTTACATTGGGGAAGTTAACAAGATACCCAAGATTATTTGGAACCCGCTCGACATGCCATTAATCAACCATACGGACGAAATCAATCGTATGTCAAGGGAAATTCAATACTTAAAAACTCACAAGCTAGAATTGAGGGAATTAGACTTTCACCATTCAACTGGACATGCATCCCTAATTTTAGCAATTGTAATAATAATTATATTAATTGCATATTTTATAAGGAAAATAAAAATACGAAGGCAGTTACAAGCCATAGCATTACCCAGCGGTATGCTTGATATATAAATTTGTTGATACAATAAATCAATGATATAAAAATGTTTTATGTTAAAAAAATAAATAAATTCACTATAATGTTAAAACACAATAATTACAAGCCGTGAAGGGGTGTCAAAATTATTATGCAAAATAAAATATATCGAATTAATACAGTCCACTCATTTTGTATTGCAATATTTTTGAGAATAAATAAAATAAATTGTAATTAACACAGACATCTAACCTTGCCGGCCCTTGCCAGAATGTTCAGACGAACACTAATAAAAATAAAATATAATACTTTATGAGCTCTGTGCATGTCATGTGACAGTTGTAAATCGATCCAGAGCCATAAACTATGATCTGTAATTGTCGACCCTACAGGGGAGCGGTGCTAGCACTTGTAATCTGTAAGTGCAGGCCACTTGAGCCAAACCGAAGATAATCACTTGAGATGCTTCTCACACTGCGCCAAAGGTTCCTGTGCGGGGGTCAAATGATAACTCTCCCGCGCAGGCAGACGCGGCCTCTGCGTAGGCCACAGATAAGACCAGAATAAGAATTTCATGTTAGTTTCCTAAGCAGGGACTTAGAAAATAAAATTCAGTTTTAATACAGAACCCAACGGAAAAGGTTGTTTTATTAATTCATCCCTTTCACGGACTCAAACAAGCCGCTAGATGCTGGTTTGAAGTCTTTGAGCAAGCAATAACAGACTGAGAGTTTGTACACTCTTTCGTAGATTTATGTATATATATCCTTGCTAAAGGTGTTGTAGGACCAAGCAGCCAAAGACGGATAAGCTGTGGCGGGTTTATCAGCAGTTTCTTTTTTGTTTTGGTTCTCCCAGTTTCGCATGCGCTTTACTGTTATTTTGTAGCGCATGTGATATTGGGAGATTTGGCAGAACTGCTGTGCACTAGGTCGGAGCTTTATTGTTAAGCTTCTTGTATTTGGCGTGGTTTTTTGTGCTGAGTTGATTTGGTTTTGGTTTCAACTCGTAATGAAAATTGGAAATTTAACTTCCCCGATATTTATTTGGCCGCAATTAAAAACTCAGAAAAATATAGATGATATAGCGACGGTGAATATATTTTTTTAACATTGAATTTATTTATTCGATATTCTCTACATGCTTAACAATAAGTATTCATAAGTTGAAACATTCAGATCAGTTGAGGAATTACTCATCCCAAAACATGGGTGTTTCAGACACTCCCTTCTTTTGCTATGTGTGTTTTGGGTGTCTGCGCAATAGAGTAGTTGGTGCACAAAAGCACCTTCGTGCAGTGCAATACACCAACCCTTATTTTAGGGTGCCGATCACACTCTATGATGTACGGAAAACGCACAAATGATTCGGGTGCACTTATTGTTTGGGTGAACCCTTGCCGATCTCTGGTCCAGACCTTTGTGGATGTTGGCATGGCGAATATACCAAGTGATTGTTTTTATAAGTTTCGATTGCGCATGTTTGATGATATCTATGTTACCGCATTGGTTGCATTGGCTCAAATTTTGGCAGGATTTATTGGGTTGTACTTTATAGTTTTGGTGAAGAAGTGAATGGGAGTTAATTAGCCAGTGACTAAAGGTTTTGGCAGGTCTTCTTTACTTGTATGTGTTTTGTCCGGGTAAGTCGCCTGTCTAAGTGGATAAGGTAAGTGACTTTACCTCGGTTTAGTGTGAAGGTGATGTGCTTAGATTTTGGTAGTTGCCAATCAGGTAACCCCTTTTCTACAACCACAAGCTGATTTTGTATATTTTCTGTTACTGTATTTGAGCGACAGGCAATTGTAGTGTCATCACCGGAGGTTGATATAACCATTTGACGAGTTGTGGCGGCTCAAGCTTCAATATTGTGCTCGTCAATTTTAACATGTTTACATCTTATAGTGAATAGGCTTTTTGTGGGGAAAGGACTAAGCGAATTGTAAATGTTCTGTGCCAGAAAGATCTCGATTTGTTCAATTTTTTTTCCCTGAAGCCTAACTTGTTTGGAGATGTTACAGTAATAATATTTCAAGCTATTTTTTTACGCAAGGTAGTAGACTGATGGGTGTGTAGGAAGACGGATCGGAATCGTTGGTTAGGGAAGAGCCACATTTTAGTATTGAATTATGTGATGCATATAAGTGCACAATTAGGTAATTTAATAATATTCTTGGACGAAATAAGGTTATAGCCCGTAATTTTTTTTTTACTTCAGCTGTTATTTGATTGTGTTTGAAATTTTGTATGTTTGAAAAGTTATCGAGAAAGATGGAATCACTCCAGAAGTATCCGTATTTCGTTCAACTCAGCACCCAGTACTGCAGCAAATAGTTCTAATCGTGGTATTTTATGTTAAACCTTTAAAGCTACTCACAACTTTGGGCTAATTAGCAGGACTGAAACATGTTTGTTTCCATTAGTTTCTCATCCCTAACTTGAGTAACTTCAGACATTGTATTTCCCCAGAACGGCAATCGTCGATGTAAAAATCATCTCGGCTGCGGCTGCCGCCATGGTTGTGGTTCAAACATTGATGCCAAAAACGGCGCTTCAGATGTTTAGCTCTGCCTCCTGGGAATGTGTGTTTAATTGCTTTGTGTAAAATAATTAGTGTTAAGCTGTGCAAAACAACCTTAGAATAAATTTACGCCATCCTGTGAAAAAGTGCTAACTTGAAAACATAAAATTATATGTCTTATCCCAAAAATCACCCAAATTAATATTGCCGAAAAATTACAAATCAGAAATTAGTGAGATTACCTTTCTCTCTAAGAACGCGAGTATTTAGCTCACGCATCGATCGTGGATTTTAGCCACTGGCCGAATTTACACAGCACATAAAACTAATCCATCAGAGACACTTTCCCGCTTTGTCGCACTCTCGCTCTTAGCATCGGGATCTAAAGCACAATGTGAATAGTCTCTTGCCCTCAGTATTGGGATCAAAAGCGCAGCAAATACACTTTAGTTAGGCATACGAAATTCTTGTCAATAAAGCTCACGTACTCTTTGTCATACCACTGAATCGAAGACACGTATTTTTGATCTTGTGATGAAAACGCTGCGGCGTCAAAGTACATTACCGCACTTATAAATAAGAGTTGTAGAAGGAACTAGAGGGAACAGCAAATTCGTTGACTCCCACTCCTTTGGCCACGTGAAACTGGTAACTCGCGCACCCCGATAAAGAAAAAATAATGCTTATTTTACATTATTTGTTTTTGCTCTCCCGAGATATTTCAAACATGTATTGCAAGTGAAAGCAAAAAGAACCTGACTCCTCCCGGAGCCGCAACAAACTGCTAAAAAAAAGTCATAACAACAAAAATATAAGAAAAGTAAATAAATCGTTTCTGAAATGTGCAAGTTTCTTCATGGCTTCTTCTTAATGGTTCTTTCTAAAAATAGAATTGAAGTTTTGAGCAGGTGTTCATTTACATAGCGCAGCTTACGCGCGTCGTGTATATTTCACAACAAAACCGAACTTTGAAGTGGTCAGTTCATTTATTACGCAACCTAATTTAAAATATGTGTAATCGATTTTAAACTTCATGGCATTTTTTAAAACTTTAGACATTATAAATAATTCACGTTTTTTGTCTATATTTTAAACGTCTTTTTCATGTTTAGCTAAAGTTTTAGTAGTGACCCCACAAAAATCCACAATTAAGTGGGATACTTACTTGTGTAGTGCTTGCTTGGCTCAAAAGGTAATAAATAATTTAATTTTTTTTTGTGAAATTTGCAGATGAGCTTAAAATTGTAAAAATTCTAACACCGTCTTAACTTTTTCAGGGTCAGTTTTGCACTACAATAAGTTGTTTTCGCTCGTATGCTTGTTATACTGTTGCTCTGTCTTCGTCTTTTGAGTTTGTGATTATTAATAGTTTTGATTTCTTTTTATACCCGTTACTCGTAGAGTAAAAGGGTATACTAGATTCGTTGAAAAGTATGTAACAGATAGAAGGAAGCTTTTGCGACCCTATAAAGTATATATATTCTTGATCAGGATCAATAGCGAAGTCGATTGAGCCATGTCCGTCTGTCCGTCCGTCCGTCCGTCCGTATGAACGCTGAGATCTCAGGAACTATAGCAGATACAAAGTTGAGATTAAGCATGAAGATTCTTGAGGTCCCGGGACAGCGCAAGTTTATTACAGCATCCTGCCACGCCCACTCTAACGCCCACAAATCGCCAAAAACTAAAATTGCTGAAATCTCAGGAACTATTGCAGTTGAAATTCAAAAAGTATAATCTTTAAATGGCAGCGCATCTTATAGTGGTACTACTATCCGGCCACACCCACCCACACGCCCACAAGGCTCGAAAGACGGTTTTCGGATATTCTAGAAAAGCTGATATCTCGGTAACTATAAAAGATAGAAAGTTCGGATAAAGCATGTAGGTTTCTATTATGCTCCCAATGCGAATTGTTTTTTTTCGATCAAGCCACGCCCACTTCAACGCCCACAAAACCTGAACAACCAAAAATGCAAAAATCTCAAAAACTATAAAAGCTACATAATTTTGTTTACGATCACGTATTTATGAGATGCCTTTGCAACTTTCCACGAAGTTGCATCCGGCCACGCCTACTCTGACGCCCACAAACCGCGGAAAACTGTGGCGTCTATAATATTATTATGAATGCCTTCGTTTGACCTTGTGTAACTTATTTCTGTTAATACCTATCGATTTACCAAAGATTTTTCAAATCGCAATATAATTTCGCTATTTATAAAGAAATTAAGTTATAAGGCCTCACATGGGCAGTGACGTCACTATAAGCATACTCAACATACTTCCTCTGACAATAGGTGGCGCCTTGTGAATTTCCACTAGCAAAATAATATTTTAAAATTTTGTAAAACAGTAACGGGTATCTTATGGTAGCGGCACTCGACTATAGCGTTTCCTCTTGTTTGTCTATTCTCGCTCTCAATTTTCGGCTACGGCTACGCGGAGCACAGAATATTATTTTCTGCTATTGCTATAGCTATAGCTCTGAACTTTTCGTAGCTCGGAGCAGAGCAGAGGAAGTCAGTTTTCGTTTTTACACTACGGCTCTGCTCCCGCTCTCGAAAAAAGTGAGAGTGGTAGCAATAGCAGAGCAATATTTCTATGCATCTTCCTGCTACGGAGTAGTAAATGCAAACCCTGTTTATATATTTTCAATGTATGGTGCAGCGAAGAGGGTAGCGCCATTAAAAGGCGAACAAAATTGATTGAAGGTATAGAAGCGAATATTATTAAATACGGCTATATTTTTGAGAAGAGTGAAGTGTCAAATCGAATTGAATACGTTTGTAAACGGATTGTAACGTTATCAATCTGATTGGTTAAATGAAAAGAGAATAAATAATGATAGGATGCGCCCAATAAAAATTAAAACAACCGTAACTGTTTTACACAATTTTAAAATATTCATTTTGCTAGTGGAAATTTCCAAAGCGCCACCTATTTTTAGAGAAAGTATGTTGAGAGTAACGGATAGTGACGTCACAAACCAAGTGAGGCCTTTTAACCCAAATTTCTTCATAAATAGCGAAATAATGTTTCGATTTAAAAAATCTTTGGTAAATCGATAGATATGAACAGAAATAAGTTATACAAGGTCAAAAAAGGCTTCATAATAATATTATAGACGCCACAGTTTTCCGCGGCTTGATCGGAAAAAACAATTCGCATTGGGAGCATCATAAAAACCTACATGCTTTATCCGAACTTTCTATCATTTATAGTTACCGAGATATCAGCTGTTCTAAAAAATGCGAAAACAGTCTTTTGAGCTTGGTGGGCGTATGGGATGGTGTGGCCGGATAATAGTACCACTATAAGATGCGATAGCATCTAAATAGATTTCAGCGACTTTAGTTTTTCGCGATTTGTGGGCGTTAGAGTCGGCGTGTCAGGAAGCCGTAATAATGCGATATGCGCTGCGTAGGGACCTCAAGAATTTTCATGGTTAATCTCAACTTTGTATCTGAGATCTCAACGTTCATACGGACAGACGGACGGACGGTCGGACGGACGGACGGTCAGTCGGACGGACAGACGGACATGGCTCAATCGACTTCGCTATTTATCCTGATCAAGAATATATATACTTGATTGTATCCTTCCACCATCCGTTCAGAAAGATCTAATCCACGGTTCAGAAATTAAGAGCTATGCCCTTGTTTAGATAGGAGAGTTGGAAGAAGCTGCGGAACCTAAAAACAAGGATATAAAAGAATATCAAGAGTTTCACACTAGAAAAATGTCTCTAGTAGACACAAATAGGGATTTATTAAATAAATTGCTGTTAACCTCACCCCCATTTTTAAGTGTGCAAAAAATGTTTAATGCACAAACGGGATTACGATTTAACCAATGTTTGTATTAAGAGATTCAATATTTAATTCAGTCTTGGAAAAAAATTATTTTATGAAGAGTCACGTCATCCGTTTTGGACAAAATTTCATAGCGATATCACCACTAGAAATATTTTTGGCCGCGGCTCCATACAAGCCTAACCACTGTGCAGCCCTCTCCCGCTCTGTAGCCGAAACCAAAGCAACATCAAAGACATCAACCGATTCTGTCACCGGCACAAACCGCCGGTAATAATGCTGCAACAAAGATTGCCAATTTAACTAAAACTAAGAATGCAATTCATATTTCTAAATTAAATCAGAATTGTTTTTCAAATGTCAGCATTTGTTTTCCGTACCAATACAAGAAAAATTATCATTGCAATTTCTTTTGACTCGGCTATGGCTAATGGTTATGGTTATGGTTAAAAATAATTCTTCGCAGTACATCTCTTCTGAGGTCTGATTTTTTTCGTTTGTGTCAAAGTTTTCAACAATTTTTATACACGTTTCTCGTAGAGTAAAAGTGTATACTAGATTCGTTGAAAAGTATGTAACAGATAGAAGGAAGCGTTTCCGACCCTATTATATACTTTATATTATTCTTGATCAGGATCAAAAGCGAAGTCGATTGAGCCATGTTCGTCTGTCCGTCTGTCTGTATGAACGCTGAGATCTCAGTAACTATAACGGATACAAAGTTGAGATTAAGCCTGAGGTCCCTAGACACCGCAAGTTTATTTATAATACCCACAAATCACGAAAAACTAAAATAGCTGAAATCTCAGGAACTATTAGAGCTAGAAAGTTGAAATTGAGTATGTACAATATATGGATTCCAGCGCATCTTATAGTGGTACTACTATCCGGCCACACATTCCCATACGTCCACGAAGCAAAGACGGTTTTCAAATTTTCTAGAAAAGTTGATATCTCGGTAACTATAAGTGATAGAAAGTTTGGATTAAGCATGTACGTTTTTATGATGCCCCTTATGGGAATTGTTTTATTCCGCCTGCCTGCCCTAACGTCCACAAAACCCGAAAAACCAAAAACGCAAAAATCTTGGAAACTATAAGAGCTAAAAAGGTGTGCTTAAGAATACGTATTTAAGAGATCCCACTGCAACTTGCACCTAGTTTTTATCCGGTCACACCCATTATAATTTTCTTATCAGCGTAATTGTTCTTAGGCTTAGTACATAGCCCCGTATCGATCGTAAGATCTAATGTTGAATGATAAGGATCTTCAGGCTGTGTGAGAGGTGGAGCACTGTATATGGATACAGCGTCCGTATCAGAGAGGAAGAACAGATCGAGCAAACGACCTAAAGAATTCCCTATATGATTAATTTGAGCCAGTGACATGTCTAACATGCCAGCAGTAACGTCGTGATACGACGTAGGTGTTAAAGCTAAGGTGTTTTCATTCATGGTCCAAGCCACCTGGGGTAGGTTGATCTCCCAACACCACAAGCTAATCCATGTTCGATAACATTGAGACGACAGACTAAATGGCTGCTAGGTGCCGCTCATATGTCAAGGAATCGGACTTAGGCGGAATATAAGAGCAAGTGATATATAAATTTAATCTAGACAATGAAATTTTAACTGTGATAAATTCTAAGTCTCCAGCTTGAAGATTTATCACCTCGGAAACGAGATTAGAGTCCACTGAAATTAGGACTCCACCACCATTTCCGTGGGATCGGTCAAGCCTATATATTGTGTACCTACTTGGGAAAACTCCAGAATTAAGAATTTCTGGAGTTAGCCAGGTTTCGGTAAACACAATGACCTGGGATGCAAACGAGAAGCTTATCGAGAACAAATTAGAAAGCTTAGAGCGTAAGCCTCTTGTATTCTGGTACGAAAGAATAATGGATGATGTTAGTTTTTTAGGTTGGCAGGAGCGTTTACTTGTGGAAGCTTCACTCCTAAAGGGCGACTTTTTTTCTTCTTTTTATTTTTAAGCTGATGTTCTTGAACGAAAATATGTCGTTTTTTCGCGCTTAGTTGTAACTTGTTGAACTGAGTGTCCAGCGCAGAAAACAGGTCGTTAGCTTTGCGAAAAGCAACCTGACCGAACCCATTTTTAGTCTGCCGCATAAATGATCTAATTTTCCCAAAGCATCCGGAAAGGTGGCTGACTTCAACCCTGCACACTTGGAGTGCGCAATGTTATCACACAGCCAACAATGGACACTTACTTGGTCAACCGACACAAATTTATTGCATTTTGTAATGCAACAGATAATATCGGACATTTTGGCAAATAATTAATAATATGTAAACCACTGTGCCTGAAAAATATTAGAATATGTTAGAATACAGACCACAATTGTTGAAATTTGCTTGCAATAACTGTTTTATGTAACCAGATAACAATAAATACACTGCACGACGCGGAATGGAAGATAGATTTTTGAAGAAGATAAACGTTTGCAAAAAGTGGCAAAAACGAGGTGATTCGGAATAAATACAAAGATTAAATCGCTCGAGAACACGCAAAAGCCATAAACACAACCGTTCGCTTTGAAAGAGAAGTTAAGTGTGAGAGATCAGAAGAAGATCTACATACTATGAGGTAAAAGCTTCGGTCAGCTTCGTCGGTCAATCAATAAATAGCTTTGTGCTTCCAACAAACATCTTTTCAGAGGCTACCGTGCTATCATATTCCAGTCAAGAGAAGTGATAGGAGTGATAAGGTCTCAAGAAAAAAATAAAGCGCCAGGGGATGATTTCATCTCCCGTGATATGAATATAAAATTGCTGAACTGTGCAGTAAATCTTCTTACCACAATATTCAACAGGATGATGAATTTAGGCCATTATCCGTAACAATGGAAAAAGTCTGTCATTCCTAGCCACCAATTTGGTTTTCGCGAGAAACACGGAATCATTGAACAAGTGAATTGAATAACCTCATTTACCACAAACAACTGAAGTAACATATTTTGTAGTCCACCTTGACAGACGGCTCACTGGGCGAATGCACATCGAAGCTAAGAGAACACACTTTAATTAATTGCGAGAAGCCTGCATTGCTTAATAAATGCACGTACTTCGCTAAAATTGGAGTCCAAGGTACTTTTATATAATGCAGTTCTCAAACCAATTTGAAAATATGGCTTCGAGCTATGAGGAAACGCATGCGTTAGTAACCTAGAAGTAAAACAGCGAACTTAATCAAAGATACTGAGAACTATAACTGGTGACCCGTGGTACATACGGCATGAAAACATTCACAGAGATTTAAACGTGGGATCTGTTAAAGACGAAATCTAAAATGTAAAAGCAAAATATACGATCAAGCTGATCTTTTAACCGTGTAACCCTTAAGGCCCTTTTTTGGCAAAGTCGAATCTCTGATTTACATTTAAGGCTGCCAAGGAAGCGGCGGGTCCTATTTGTTCTTCTGCTGAGGTGCAAAGTACACATAGGGCCGGGTCGTATCTGACATCAACCAAGAAAAACTTTTATTTCCTTTATTCTTTGAAAAAGTATGGCTTGGCTAAGCATTTTTATGGTCGGAAGCATGCGATGGTATGGCCATATATTCATAGAACTAAAATCTTTATTGAAATTTATAATTTGACCTTTGCCAATTACGTTTTAAAAATAGCTACATGAACTTCCTTCCTTCCTTCTATGTAAAATGATTCGGTCAATCTTCATTGACTTGTTCTTGCAAAACAGGTAAAGACTCCCAGAAATCTCAGAAACGTCCTGAACCGTGGCTTTAAATTGGCCGTATTAAGTCTTATCTTTGCCTTACGCGATTTAAACGGGGTCAAAACATAAGTTTCTCTTTTTACCACATTGGGATACTATTGATTAATTTACTCTGTTATAATACTCTCTAGTATAATCTATTTTGTTGTCAAAATAGAATTGACGAGCAGATTTAATGTTAAATGTGCACCTTAGGACTACATCGAATTTTCAACCTTTTAAATTGTCTAGATGAGCAAAAAATGTTAGCCTGCATTAGACTTTCCGAGATATTTAATTTAAGTATAAATTTATATTCCTGTCTTAAAATCTTGAATTTTTTGTATGTATTATATATCAGTTATTCCCCCGCGAACTAGAATTTTTCAAATAAGATATAAAGGCGTCGCTCGTTAAGGACTGTGGGCCTCTTTTAATTGTTTTCTTTATATTTATTTAGTAAAATAAATCAAAGCTAACACATCACATAAAAATGATTTTGCAAATATTTTAAACATTATTATTTATTTTTAGATATTGACAACAATGGCTTCTTGGACCAGAATGATTTTCTCTGCATGGCAGTAAGAGCGTGTGTCGTTGAAGGCAAGGGTGATTGCAGCACTGCTCGATTGGATGACTATAAAAAACTTATGAAAAACTTATGGGACGAAATATCTGCAATAGCTGATGATGATAAGGTACATATATTATCGATTTTATTATATTATATATCAATTTTAAAGCATCAGCTGACTGCAGCGAAAAACGGTAGCCGTATTCCCTAAGTACGCTGATATATCGGTAAATATACGAGATAGAAAGATAGTATCCAATGATGTCCAGAATGCGTATTATTTTTTTACCATCCGGCCACGCCCACTGTAACGCCCAAGCACCGCGAAAAGCTGTGGCGTACAAAATACTAAATCGAATGTCTTCGTTTGACCTTGTATAATATTTCTAGTTTATCTATGGATTTAGAAAAGATTTTTTAAATCGGAACATTACTTCGCTATTTAATAAAAATTGTACGTTATAAGGCCTCACATGGACAGTGACGACACCATCAGTTGGTAAACATGCATTTGCTGCCAAAAGGTGGCGCTTGTCCATTTCCACTACCAAAATAAATATTTTAAAATTGGCGAGATGCAAGCTCCAGTGAAGTCTGCGTAAAGGACGACCGCATAAGTCGGAGATGGATACGTGTGAAGAGATCCTAAAACTTGTAACATCCCTGAGTAATACCAATTCTTGTTCTCTCTAAGATCAGATCACATGAAGTCTACGTAACTTTTTCCGACTTTAGGTAACAGATTCGTCCCAATATAAACAAAGGATTAACTAACGAGTGTGACGGACCAAATATAATATTTAATTGGGTGCCATTAAGTTTTACCATGAATGTCACATCAAAAGTGATACAAGCAATATCTGATGGTGCTGAACCTTCTGTTTTATCGATATGCATGCTCCGAAAATGGGAATTTTCAAGCTACCAAAGAAAATGTTAGCCTGAATAATCTATTCAATCTCAGGAACTATTGGAGATACAACGATTAAGCAGGCTGATTCTTGAGGTCCCTACGCAGTGAAAGTTTATTATTATCATCTTGCTACGCCCACTATAACGCCCACAAATTTCTGAAAAATCAGAAACTATTAAAGCTAGAAAGTTCGGATTTCGTATGTTTCGTCTTAAGAGTTTAAGATGCCGGGGCAGCTTAAGGTGAACCCACTTTTCGGCCACTCCTGCTCTTACGCCCACCAAGCTCGAGAGTCGATTTTCACTTTTTGTAGAAAGGTTGATATCTCGATAGCTATAAGTGATAGAAAGTGAAATGATGCCTCAATGCGTATTATTTTTTCACTCTCTGGCAACTCCCACTCTAAAGCACACAAAACGCGGAAAACCAAAATCGCTTAACTTTCAGCAACTATAAGAGGTAGTGAGTTTGGACTAGACATACATGTACATACATGTTTGTACATGTTTTTAAGGCGACACCACAGATAGAAATGGTATTTTCATGCAGCGATGCCCACTATAATACCCACAAATCGCAGAAAACTGAGGCTTTCATAATATTAAAATGTATGTGTTCGTTTAACTTTGTATAATAGTTTATATCTATTGATTTAAAAAAGAGTTTTCAAATCGAAACATTATTTTGGTATTTATTAAGAAATGTAGGTAATAAGGCCTCACATGGGCAGTGACGGCACCACCAGTTAGTAAACATGCACTGATCTATCAACGCGGTAATGTCAACCGTCTTCAGTCCGGTGTCGACTATCACTGTAACGGTCGGAAGAAGGTTGTCGCTGTGACGATAGAGTTATAAAACTGTCAGCATTAACCCCTTCGCTTTACTTTGACCCCAAAGTGCCAATACAACTGATTTGGCCATATATATTGAAATTAATGTTAACAATTATAAATAAACATCAAATTTACCACTTAAATTCATACCCTATTAGGTCACTTCTAAATAAACACAGAAACCGAAATCAAACCGAGCACTTAAGACCGTAACCTAAACAAAGGGGCAATATATAAGGGACCGGCAGCATAGTCTTAAGTTCAGTTTTATGATCTTATCGGTTGGCACATATATACAGGTATTGCACGTTAGAATTGGGTTGGATACTTTGGTATCGCATATATTACGCGACTTCTAAAAACAGATAACGGATATGCATATTACCGGCACTAGCTGCTTTACCTTCACTAACTTATTCACTTAACTATTCGGTACGTTACATACATATGCTCGACCCTGTATCAATCAGCAGTGAGGTCTTTAAAAATCTCTTGGTCTCGTTCTCGTATATTTTTTGCAATCCTGCAAACAGATGATAGTTATCATTATTCGCTGTTCGTGGGCGTTCGACTGAAATGGACCACTTGGTAAAAAGAATATAGGTGTCGGACTTGCAAAACTTGCAATGCAAAAAAGAACAGGCAGAGCATTTACTAACACAAATACAAGAAAGCGTGCTCATATTATGTGACGTTTTTTTGTTGGTTTGCAGCTGTGCACTGAGAAAAAAAATCATCACTTATTTTACTGCAGGTCAATGCGAAATATATTCTACAATTTAGAGTCTAAATGGCAAACAGAAGATAAAAGGAAAGAATTCTAGTGCAAGTGTTCGAAGAATTTCCAGAAAGAAATAAAACAAAATATATTGCGTTTGGTGATGCAATGAGGCGGAAAGAGGAAAACGGAAAATTGTTAGTGTAATAACGCCGCGAGCGCTCAAAGCTCATTGGCGAGCAATTTCCTATGCTCCTAGCATTTACAAAAACAAATGACCACTCAGAGCATATGCGTTGAGCTCTCCAGCTATAGAACAATATGCACTACAGGTCTACGGCATAGCGTCTAAGTCGAACCTAAACAAAATACGTGTAGCGCAAAGCAAGATTGTCAGATCGATTTGTAATGCCCCATGGTACACGAGAACCAGAGACATAGGAAGAGATCTACAAATCCCAATGATAGGCGATGTTTGTCGAACGCATGCTGAAAGCTACTTCAGACGCCTTGGCACTCATCCTAACTCCCTGGAGAAGAGGCTAATCTGGAGACCAAGAAGGGGAAGACTCAAAAGATACCACCCACACGATCTCCCATTAACATATATGTAACACCTTCGAAGTCTGATGTAATTTAAACTGTAAATGAATAGAAATATTGTATTGTATTGTATTGTATTGTAACCTTTATACCAACACTTTGTTAGCCCCTATATTTAAAACCTGCTCAAGCTGCCACATAGGTAGCAGTATACCTGTTAATTCTGAATAAATAGCAACTGTTAAAAAAAAAAAATAAAAAAGCTATAGAACAACGTGTTTTGAAATGAGACCATTGATAAAATTGATCTTGGGAAAACCGAAACTTGGTCTTACATATAAGTATTACTTTCTGGTTTAAGACTAGGCACTCTACTAACACTAATAATATTAGTTTATTTCTTTACACAATAGTTCAAAACGAAATAAAACTTATAAAACTGAAACATTAAACATTTTAATTATTAATTTTGGAAATATTTTTTAGGATGGAAAAATATCTAATCAAGAGTTCAAAGATGCAGTAAAAAAAACATGTGTTGGCAAAAAGTATGAAGAATTTCCACAGGTAAGGATTTTTTCCCCAATTTTTATACTCGTTACTCGGAGAGTAAAAGGGTATACTAGATTCGTTGAAAAGTATGTAACAGATAAAAGGATGCGTTTCCGATCCTATAAAGTATATATATTCTTGATCAGGATCAACAGCGAAGTCGATTAAGCCATGTCCGTCTGTCCGTTCGCCCATACGTCCGTATGAACCCTGAGATCTCAGGAACTATAACAGATACAAAGTTGAGATTACGCATGTAGGTTATTGAGGTCCCTGGACAGCGGAAGTTTATTTCAGCATCCTGCTACGCTGAGATTTCAGGAACTGATACTGATACTGCTACTGAACTGAACATATACACAGTTGAGATCCCAAGACACCGCAAGTTTATTTCAGCATCCTGCCACGCCCATTCTAACGCCCACAATCACGAAAAACTAAAATCGCTTAAGTCTCAGGAATAATAAGAGCTAGAAAGTTGAAATTCAGTATGTATAATCTTTGGATGCCAGCGCATCTTATGGTCGTACCATAATCCGGCCATACCCACCCATACGCCCACCAAGCGCAAAATATTTCGGTAACTATAAGTGGCAGAAAGTACGGAATAAGCATGTAGGTTTTCATGATGCCCCTTATGCGAATTGTTTTTTTCTGATCAAGCCACGCCCACGTTATAAGGCCTCACATGGGCTGGGACGTCACTATCAGTGGCGCTTAGGGAACTTCAACTAGCAAAACAAATATTTAAAAATTGTGTAAAACAATAACAGGTATCTTATAATGGCGGCACTCGACTATAACGTTTACTCTTGTTTTTTTTAAGATATATGTTTAATATAAGTTTTTTCTATTTCTGACACAGTGTTAATATAGATTGTAAGAGGGAGTTTTCTGGGGTAAATCTGGTAATAGTTGTCCGGCAAATCCCTTAATCGTGGGTGTTACTTTTCTCATTTTTGCTAAGAGTTGCCAGATGGCGAACGTTTTGCATTCGATTAGTAAGTTAATTCAGGCATTAGTTTTCGAAAATACTCTCTCCCTGTCGCTTACACTACTTACTGTTTTTCTACAATACGTTCTCTCTTATACCGTCTTGTAGCTCTCGCTTACACTCTGTCGCTTCTGTTTCTCTCAAACTCCCTTTCTTCTTCCCTATAATTTTTTCTGGCACAGTCGTTTACATATTGGAAATTATTTGCCAAAATGTCTGATAATATCTGTTACGTTTAGAAATGCAATAAAATTGTGTCGGGTGACCAAGTAAGCGTCCACTGTTGGCTGTGTGATAACATTGCGCACTCCAAGTGTGCAGGGTTTAAGTCAGTCACCATTCCGGATGCTTTGGTTCGCTCCGACTCTGGCTTAAACTACTGTTGTGACAGATGTCGCGGAGACCAGAGGGAAATTAGATCGTTTATGCGGCAGACTAAAAATGGGTTCGGTCAGGTATTGGTTGCTCTTCGCAAAGATTTCTTCGCTGGACATCCAGCTCAACAATTTACAGTTGTTGAATGAGTCTCCTAAGCACAAAAAACGACCCGTTTGAGAGTAAGGCGAATAACTCCCTTCTTCTTCCATTTGATGTTCAACAGACTGCTCCATTGTCACCGCTGCCGTCCACCGCTCTAATCGTGACGACACCGGTAACAACCCATATTTCGAATCTTGAAAATATTGCCAAGGAGCTTAGGCATTTGTCCGATGAGTTGCGAGGTAGTTGCATTGGACCCTCCCGTGCCAAATGTTCTAAAAGCTTAAAATCAATTTACCTTTTTTTCTACATTTTGACTCAACAGAGGAACTTAGGGTCCGGTTTACCGGCAACCACTAGTAGCGTGGGTAAACCACCCTCTCCGCCAAAGCCATTGATTGGGATTCCTCCAGAGAAACACATTTTTGTTTCACGGCATTCCCCTGATACGTCCAAAGTCGATATAAGGGTGGAAAATATGACTAGATATAAATATTCCTACGCTAGGATCGTGGCATCTTTCGAGATCCGTGTTTCTCCGATGGCTTTTGACGATATCTGTTCGACAAATTTCTGGCCGCAACAAATTTTCGTTCAAGAACATCAGCTTAGGAATAGAAAGAAGAAAAAAGTTGCCGTTTAGGAGCAAAGCTTCCACAAGTAAACGCTCCTGCCAACCATAAAAACTAACATTATCCATTATTCTCTCGTACCAGAACCCTAGGGGATTACGTATAAATCTTTCTAACTTTTTCTGGGTAAGCTTCTTGTTTGCATTTCAGGTATTTGTTTTTAACGAAACTTGGCTAACTCCAGAAATTCTGAATTCTGAACTTTTCCCCAGTAGGTAAACAATTGTAGGCTTGACTCATCTTTTGGAAATGGTGGTGGAGTCTAAATTTCTGTGGACTCTAAACTCGTTTCCGAGATGATTAATTTTCAAACTGGAGACTTAGAGTTTATCTCAGTAAAAATTTCATTCTCAAGGTTAAATTTGTATATCACGTGTTCTTATATTCCGCCTAAGTCTGATTCCTTGACGTATGAGCGGCACCCAGCAGCCATTCAGTCTGTCTTCTCAATGTTATCGGACATGTATCAACTGGTTGTGTTGGGTGACTTCAACCCCAGGTGTCATGGTAACACTACCTTTAGTTTTTTTTCTATATCACATCATGACTTTACCGCTGGTATGTTAGACATGTCATTGGATCAAATTAATCATATTGTTTTTTTTTCGCGACTCCCGTTGCTTAACGTGCAACACACTTCCCGCCCAACCGACCGAGGGGCGCTGCCGTCTGACGTACGGCTCGGAACACGGGGATAGATCCGAGTGGATTAGTAAAGAAACGAGGAAAGTTAGTTTTGTGCTAAATGGAGTTTGAACATACTACCCGAAATGGTTCATGTTGGGCAAAGTTCGAACTACAATGTTCTAAGGGTAGAGGAATATAATTTCTAGTAATCCTAAGGGGTACATGGATATTCAAGCGGCCTAGAATTTCCTGGCTATCAATTTCACCCTTAAAAGGATTATGGATAAAGACGACACCAAGAATCGTCCTACGATTAGCGAGAGATGGCAAATTGATTATTAAGAGTTTAATTTTATAAGAGGGAAGGTGTATGTTTGCATCCCAGTTGAGACCGCGTAGAGCAAATATTAAAAAATTCTTTTGGATGGATTCAATAAGGCACTGGTGAACCCCATACTGGGGGTCCCAGATAAATGATCCATATTCCAGAAGCGGACGATCTAAAGAAATAACCATATTGGTAACATAGGGGTCGTTAAATTCCTTCGAACGCCTTTTAATGAAACCAAGAACTCCTCTAGCTTTATTAACCATAGAGGAAATATGGTCGGAAAACTTACGTTTTGCATCGAGTAGGATGCCAACTGCATTAATTCTTTCCAGAGCAGAGTATAAGTGGCAACTTTAGGTCTTAGGCGACAGAAGGTCATTGCTTTGCACTTAGAGCCATTAAGATTTAATAAGTTTTCAGAGCACCATTTTTGAAAATTATTAAGGTCAGATTACAGTTTCACCTGGTAGGAGGCATCGGTATATTGCAGACAGAGCTTGACATCGTCTGCATACATAAGTACTAGGGAGTCTTTAACAGCCAAGGGAAGGTCGTTAATAAATAAAGTAAAAAGTAACGGACCAAGGTGGCTTCCCTGAGGGACCTCGGACTGCCAATCCAACCCAGGAGTTCAGTAAGAAAACCGAAAATATCGAGTTTTTCTAAAAGAAGGCCGTGATTCACGGAGTCAAATGCTTTACTGAAGTCAGTGTAAATGACATCCGTCTGAAGTTTATTTTGGAAACCAGTGATCACGAAGCATGTTAGTTCCAAAAGATTGGTAGTGGTAGACCGTTGTTTCATAAGGCCATAGAGATATGACAGATTTACACTGGTGCTGCAAGTGAGGCACAAGAATTTTTTCGAAAAGTTTCGGAATTGCTGATAGTTTAGATATACCTCTGTAATTTTCAGCATCCGATTTTTTCCCCTTCTTGTGCGGGAAACGGGACGTTTCCAGGGAAAGGTTAAATAATTTTAAAAGGGGTTTGGACAGGGTAGCATAGCAGTACCTAAGCACACAACCCGGTACCCCGTCTGGACCTGGCGAAAAGACTGACTTCACATTCTGAAGATCCTTTATAACCCCACATTCCGACAAGGTGGTCCGGGAAATAAAGTTAGACCGGGGGATATCATAAGCGTAAGTCTGCGCGTTTATTAACAAAGGTGAATAGGTAGTTTGAAATAACTGTGCAAAAAGATCGGCAATTTCCTGATCCGTGCTTGCAGAAGATTTTCCAAACGATAGCAAAGACGGAAAGGTTTTACAAAAGGTTAACAAAACTATAGAACTGTTTCGGATCCAGAGCAAACTGATTCTTACATCGAGCTAAATAGTTCTTATAACACTGAGTGTTATGCACGGTAAAGTTAGACCGAGCCACCATATAATGCAAATAACAGTCATTGCTATTAGTTCTTAAGTACTTTTTAAAGAATCTTAATTTGATATTTTTTAGATAAGAAAGGTGCCTTGTATACCAAGGGGGTTTATCCGCCATAGCCGGATACCGCAACGGAACAAAGCGATCAAAAATTAGGTTTAATGTACTATAAAATATATCTAGAGCAGTCGACATATCGGTACATGCGTAAAAATCGGACCAGACAAATTCTGAAATAAAGTTATTAATTTTTTAAAGTCGGCTTTTACGAAAACATCAAATTTTCTTATCAGCGTAATTCTTCTTAGGCTTAGTACATAGCCCCGTATCGATTGTCAGATCTAATGTTGGATGATAAGGATCTTCAGGGTGTGTGAGAGCTGGAGCTCTGTTTATGGATACGGCGTCCGTATCAGAGACAAAGCACAGATCGATCAAACGACCTCAAGAATTCCCTATATGATTAATTTGAGCCAGTGACACGTCTAACATGCCAGCACTAAAGTCGTGATGCGACGTAGGTGTTAAAGCTGTTATGGTTCATGGACCAAGCCAACTGGGGTAGGTTGAAATCTCCCAACACCACAAGCTGATCCATGTTCGATAACATTGAGACGACAGACTGAATGTCTGCTAGGTGCCGCTCATATGTCAAGGAATCGGACTTAGGCGGAATATAAGAGCAAGTGATATATTAATTTAACCAAGACAATGAAATTTTAACTGTGATAAATTCTAAGTCTCCAGTTTGAAGATTTATCACCTCGGAAACGAGATTAGAGTCCACTGAAATTAGGACTTCACCACCATTTCTGGGGGATCGGTCAAGCCTATATATTGTGTACCTACTTGGGAAAACTTCAGAATTAAGAATTTCTGGAGTTGGCCAGGTTTCAGTATACACAATGACCTGGGATGCAAACGAGAAGCTTACCGAGAACAAATTAGAAAGCTTAGAGCGTAAGCCTCTTGTGTTCTGGTACGAAAGAATAATGGATGATGTTAGTTTTTTAGGTTGGCAGGAGCGTTTACTTGTGGAACCTTTACTCCTAAAGGGCGACTTTTTTTCTTCTTTTTATTTTTAAGCTGATGTTCTTGAACGAAAATGTGTTGCGGCCAGAAATTGGTCGAACAGATATCGTCAAAAGCCATCGGAGGAACACGGATCTTGAAAGATGCCACGTTCCTAGCGTAGGAATATTTATATTTAGTAATATTTTCCACTCTAATATCGACTTTAAGTTTTGCTTGAATGTAAGCTAAGATGTCCGATTCGGACGTATCAGGGGAAAACCAGGAAACAAAAATGTGTTTCTTTGAGGAATACCAATCAAGGGCTTTGGCGGGGCGGGTGGTTTACCCACGCCGGTAAACCGGACACTAATTTTCTCTGGTGATTCAAGGGTAAATTCTTTTGGGCTTGTAGATCACGGGAGGGTCCAATTAGCAACATTTTCGGGATCCGAAATATGGGCTGTTACCGGTGTCGTCACGATTGGAGTGGTGGACGGCAGCGGTGACAATAAAGGAGACTGTTGAACATCAGACGGAGGGAGAAGGGAGTAATTTGCATTACTGGCGGTAACCATCGGCGGCAAACGGGACGTTTTTTTGCGCTTGAACTGAGTGTCCAGCGCAGAAAACAAGTCGTTAGCTTTTCGAAAAGCAACCAATACCTGACCGAACCCATTTTAAGTCTGCCGCATAAACGATCTAATTTCCTTTTGGGCCTCACGACATCTGTCACAACAGTAGTGTAAGCCCAAGTCGGAACGACCCAAAGCATCCGGAATGGTGGCTGACTTAAATCCTGCACACTTGGAGTGCGCAATGTTATTACACAGCCAACAGTGGATGCTTATTTGGTCAACCGACACAATTTTATTGCATTTTTTAATGCAGCAGATAATATCAGACATTTTGGCAAATAATGAGTAAAATGTAAACCACTGTGCCAGAAAAATATTATAGGGAAGAAGAAAGGGAGTTTGAGAGAAACAGTCAGGGGCAATAGAGTAAGCGAGAGAATGTTAGAGAGAGAGAGGCGTTAAAAGAGAATACAAGTTGTATAAGAGAGGGAGAGAGTGTGTGTTTTCGAGAGCTACAACCCGGTGGGAGATACAGAAAAGAGATCTACAGATCTTGTGCTGGAGAATCAAGCGATGAAAGTAAAAAGTAAAAAATATGTTAGAATACAGACCACAGTTGTTGATATATGCTTGCAATAAATGCTTTATGCAAACAGACAATAAATGCATGCACGACGCGGAATCGAAATACGGATTTTTCAAGTAGTAAACGTTTGCAAAAAGTAGCAAAAACAAGGTGATTCGGGAATAAATTCAAAGAATTAATCGCTCGAGAACAGGCAAAAGCCAAAAACACAACCGTTCGCTTTGAAAGAGAAGTGAATGCTGGATTTCTTTAGGTCGTTTGCTCGAGCTGTGCTTCCTCTCTGATACGGACGCCGTATCCATATCCAGGGCCCACCTCTCACACACCTTGAAAATCTTTTTCAACCCAGATTAGATCTAGTGATAATACTTATAGAATAATTACGCTGATAAGAAAATTCGATCTTTTCGCACTCCAGTGTAGATCTGTCATATCTGCATGCCAGCATGGCTTTATGAAACAACGGTCTACCACAACCAATCCAATGATTCGGTCAATCCTCAATGAGCTGCTTATGCAAAACAGTTAACGACACCCGAAACACTCAAATCATTTGAAGACATCCAAAACACTCATCCCGAAATATGGGTGTTTCAAACACTCCTTTTTAAGCTGTAATGTTTTTGGGTGTCTGTGCAACAGATTAGTTTGTGCGCACAATCGAAATGATCAGTACAAGGCAACCACCCTTTTTTAGGGTGCCGATCACACTCTCAGTGCTGAATACGCATAAATGATTTGTGTGCACTCATTGTTTGGGTGAACCCTTGCCGTTCTCTGGTGTATATCTTAATTTGCCGTGACTTCACTATTCATGCTACGGTCTTAGAACAAAAGTAATGTTAAATAATATTTTAGCTTGAAACATTTTTTGGATGTTGATATGTAATCACAAAAATTTTACTCGGAGTCAATTTCTTTAACCCTTATTCTTTTTAAGTTGGGTAATATATTAAATATAATCGATAGTTTGTAACTTAGCTACATATAGCGCTCCAACTTTTTATATTTACGTCCGATTAAAGGAAAATTCTGAATAATGTTCTCGGTAGTTCTTTCTCGATAAGACAGAGCGTAGTTAAAATAATGTAATAGTGAAGAAAGCCTTTTTGACCCTAAGATTCTAAATTGATTCTTGATCAGGATTAATAGGCGCTTTGATTAAGTCTGTCCGTCTGCCTTTCCACGTGTCCGACCGACTGTTTGACAGTCTGTCCGCATAGGAATATATGATATAAGACGGATACGCAGCTGAAAAAGAGAAAATTTTGATGAAGCATGCATATTTTAGAGATACGACCGTTCCAGTCTTGTGGTGACCCATCCTAACGTCCATAAATCGCGAATAATTGCGGAAACGAAACGAAATTTTTGGATTTAGAAGAACAGAAGACATCGGTTACTTAGTCGTTTTTTCGGTGTAGTAGACCGTTCATAAACGTAAGAAAATTAGAGAAAATCATTAGTGAATCGGAGATAATCAACAGGGGTCTATGGCAGCTAATCGGCGTCTGTCTTCAATATTTTTTTTTCGCGACTCCCGTTGCTTGATGTGCAAACCACCTCCCGCCCAACCGACCGAGATCGTCTATCGTACGGCTGGGTCACGGGGATAGTACCCAGTGAAAAATGTTAAAACAACGAAATTAAGTGTGTGCCAAGTGGCTTAGTAAAGCAATTTTTAATTGTGTAGGAAAAGTATTGGATGTAATGTGGTAGAGGGCATTGTAACTCGAAGGAGAAGAGTTAGAAGTAATTTTGTAAAGATCATTGTAGTTTGAACATAGTACCCGAAATGGTTCATGAAGGGCAAAGTTCGAGCTGCAATATCCCAAGGATAAGGGAATATAGTTAGTATTAGGGCTTGGCTATCAATATCTCCGCTAATAAGATTGTTAATAGAGACAACGCCAAGCATTGTCCTACTGTTAGCAAGGGTCGGTAAGTTTATTATTAATAGTCTACTTTTATAGGAGGGAAGATGTAAGTTTGCATCTGCCGGTCTTGGTGGACCGCGTACTGGGGGTTCCAAACACAAGATCCATACTCTAAGATCGGACGAACGAGAGAGACAAATAAAGTTTTAGTTACGTAAGAGTCGTTGAATTCTTTCGACCATCTTTTTAAAAAACCTAGATAACCTCTGGCTTTGTTAACCATGGAAAATATGTGGTCGGAAAATGTAAGTTTTGCATCCAATAGGAACATTAAAGCGCCGATAAGCTTAATTCTATCAAGGGTTACACCACAAGGTGTATAAGAGGTTATTAAGGGCTTACAGCGACTGAAAGTCATTACTTTACACTTAGAGTCGTTAAGATTTAGTAAATTTGCAGAGTACCAAAATTTAAAGTTGTTTAAATTGAATACAAAGTTTGCAGAAGATGTCTGCATACATTAATATAAAAGTATTTTTTAAAGCGATTGGAAGGTCATTTATGAATAATATGAAAAATAGCGGACCTAAATGGCTTCCCTGAAGGACACCGGATGAAGCATAAACGCGACCAGATAAGACATCTTTAAATAAAACGCGTTGCGTTCTACTAGTCAGATAACTTGCAACCCACCTAAGAAGATCAAATGGGAATCCAATTAAGTCGAGTTTATGTAAATGAAGTGAGTGATTTAAAGAGTCGAATGCTTTACTAAAGTCAGTGTAGATGACATCTGTCTGAAGACTTTTTCGGAATCCAGTGATGACATAAGAAGTTAATTCGACTAAGTTTGTTGTTGTAGACACTGGTGTTGCAAATGGGTCACAATAATTTTCTCAAAGAGTTAAGGAATTGCTGATAATTTAGAGATACTAAGCATACAGCCGGGAATGCCGTCGGGGCCTGGGGAAAAGGTCGGCCCAACACTCTGAAGATCCTGAAAAATACCAGTCTTAGACAGAAAAGGTCGTATGACGAGGTTCGACTGCGGAACACCGTAGACATAAGGCTGCATAGGGGTTGTTGAAGGTGAATATGTGGTTTGAAAAAACTTGGCGAACTTGGGGATGATAAAGATTTTCAGGGCGTGTAAGTGGTGGAACCCTAGATATAGATACGGTGTCCGAATCTGAGATAAAACATAGATCAAGTAACCGACCTAAAGAGTTTTTAACATGGTTAATTTGTTCAAGGGTTATGTCTAACATACCTGCAATAAAATCGTGATGTAAAGAGGATCTTAAGGCAGATGGGTAGGACTTGGGAGGTATGTAAGTAATAAATTAAAACCTACTAGGAAGCGAAAGTTTAACACAAATGAATTCGATATCACCGAATTGAAGATTAATCTTTTCGGATACGAGTTTAGAGTCTACAGAAGTCAACACTCCACCCCGGATCCGAGTGATCGATCAACATACCTACTCGGAAAAATTTCAGAGCTAAGATCTTTCGAAACTAGCCATGTTTCGGTAAAAACAATTATTTGGATGCAAAAGAAAGATTCTCAGAAAACAAAGTAGAAAGTTTAGTACGAACCCCCTTGTGTTCTGATAGGAAAGAAGGAGAGAAGATGTTAGTTGCTCAGTGGCTTTTGTTTGAGGGAGTTTTACCGCCACAGGTCGATTAATTTTCATTTATGACCCGTTGGATGTTCTTGGACGAAAATTTGATCCGGTCAGAACTTGGTTGAGCACATTTTGTCAAATTCGACCGAGGGGACGCGTATCTTAAAAAATGATACTTTCTTATTATAATGATATTTAAATAGACCGTTCGGCAATACGTTTGCCTCAGACGTATCATCGGAAAGCCGGGAAACGAAAATATGTTTCTCATATGGGATTACCTTTAGGGGCTTTGGTATAGCAGGTTCTAATCCTGCACTGCCAGTGCACGCCGGTAGTCCGGGCACGAAATTCCCCTGCAGTGTGTCGGGGGGGTTGATGTTAATGGAAATTGGCTCTATAGAAGCCAGTAAGCTTGAAGCAGACAGACTATCTTAACGAATTCATAGCAGAAAATTCGGATGCCGACTTTTTCGTACTCACCGGGGGGTGTTCCAAAAAGCTGCGGCGACACTTCAGTGTTCTGAAGGTAAGCAGTGGGAGAGAGAAGGGAACTAGAGATCTGCGGCACACATGAGTTTGATTTTTTAAGCTTTGGAGACTCATTTAACAATTGGACATTATTAAATTGGGTGTCCAGCGCCGTGAGCAAATCGCTTGCTTTACGAAAAGCGATCCTATTTTCCTTTGAGTTCCCCGACAACTTTCACAGTAGTAATGTAAGCCGGAATCGCCTCGGGCCAAAACGTCCGATACGGTGGCAAGAAGATTGGCACATTTGGCATGAACCACATTATCGCAATGCCAACACAAAACGCTCGGCTGGTTTGTTGTGATTATTTTATTACCATATTTTATATAGCAAACGATTTCAGACATATTAGGAGGAAATTATTATTTTGAAACACTATTTAATCGAACAAAGCCCACTATGGGAGAACAGAAAAGAAGAGAGAGCTAAGGGAATAGAATAAAAACAAGATAAGTTTTAGATATGCACACAATAAGAAGGGAGAGGAGCGGAGGGAATAAATTAAAAACAAGATAAGGTATAGATAAGCACACGAGAGAAGCACGAGCGGGAGAAGAACCGTTTAATTGCGAAAGACTACAAATAAGAGAATGTAAAAACAATTTAAGTAATTTGAGAGTATAAACAAAACACAAATGCTACACAGCTTAGTTCACTGCGCGGAAGGCAAACTGATGAATTGTATATTAAAACAAATCTAATTAAATTAATATTCACAAATAATCAAGCTAAGATAATCGAGAGAAGAAAAATACGTCCGTTCGCTTCGAAGTGAAAAGTGATAGTGATAGTTTGTTGCATTATTTTATTTGACAAGAAACTCAAAATTTTGGCAGACTTTACGAACATAAATCTTTTGATTTGTTTATTAGTGTAAATTTTTTTTGGGAAAAGACCTATGGTCAACCGATAATTTAGGTTAATTATAAAAATAAACATCAAAAAAAGATTACTAAAATAATTCGACAGTCACAAAGTCAGTCAAATCGCTAAATCGCTAGCAATCCGTTGACTCAACGAAGTTATCAAAATAAATACAAACTGCTATAGGAACTATGCAACCTGGAAAATAATTGACTCCACTTGCAAAATATACTTTCATTGTTTCCTTATATAAAAACATATATCACTGACAGGAAATATATGCGAAAAAACGTGATGTCCTTTTATAAATGTTTTCTAATTTCTAGGCTATGAGAGCATTTATTGAATCAAACTTCAAGTTGCTTGACATAGACAGCGATGGAATAGTTGGAGTAAAAGAATACCGTTATAACTGTATCACTAGGGTAGCCATCGATGATGTCACACCAATTGATAAAGCCTTCGAAACATTGTTAAACGTAAGTCATTATGAAGATTTAAATGAAAAAATCAAATAAAGAATATATTTTTTCCAGGATGAAGATAGGAAACGTGGAGGTCTTTCATTAGATCGCTATAAAGAACTCTATGGTCAATTTTTAGGAAATACTGCTGATAACCATCCAGCTGTAAACCTTTTTGGACCTTTATAAATTACATATTACATTTAATTGTCTTCGCTGTTGTTCAACTACTATTTTTTAAGTTTTATTTGTAATTACTATGACTTTAAACTTACGACCATATAGAAATAACTCATTCATAACATTTTCTGTAGAATCGTCAGATGACCAGAACCTTACTTTTAATGTTTTATAATTAGTTAAGTACAATTGCTCTCAGAAATTTTAAATACGTTATAATATTAACTTGCTTTTCTTTACAGGCTCATAAGTTATAAGCCTCTCTCTCAGCGCCTACTAGATTACGTACTAATGTTGGGTTTAATAAAAGATACATTAAAACATTTTAACGAAATCAATAAAAAAAATTTGTTAAACAATTTTACTCTTTTGTTTAAGTTATTGAAGGAAAAAGTTTGCAGTTGACAATAACCTCAAAAACTTGACTAAATGTTATATATGAAATATAAAGATCGATAAGAATTCTTTGCGGAGTAATTACGTATTCCCCGCCGTTGTTTCCCGTATTTGGCCTTCCTAATCATTCATCATAATAAACTTGTCTTTATATATGTATTATAAAGATCAGTTTGAATTTTTTGCGGAATAATTATGTATTCCTCGCCGTCGTTTCCCGTATTTGGTCTTCCTATTCATTAATCATATGAGTCAAGCCCATTAAAAAAATTTGGTAGGGCGCAATATACAGACAGTGGTCGGAGGTATTTTTTTCGCGCGATTCCCGTTGCTTGACGGGAAGTCTATGGATAAAGACGACACCAAGCATCGTTTTACGATAAGCAAGGCATGGTAAATTAATTAGTAAGAGTCTACTTTTATAAGAAAGTTTATATCCCAGTTTAGGCCACGCAGAGCACATATTAAAAAGTTTTTTGGATGGATTCAATAAGAAACTGGTGATGGGGTTCACCACTGGGGGTCTCAGATATATATAACCAAAGAAATGAAAAGTGTTTTGGTAACATAGGTTAATTGCGTTGACAAAAAACTAGTTTTGTAACAAGTAAGATGACAGGACCTTAAACTGCATTAATTCACCATGCAGGGTATAAGTGGCTGCCTGAGGTTTTAGCCGACAAAAAGTCATTGCTTTGCACTTAGAGGCATTAAGATTTATTGAGTATATTGCAGACAGAGTTTGATATCATCTGCATACATGAGTGATAGGGAGTCGTTAAGAACCAAAGGAAGGTCATTAATGAATAAAGTAAAAAGTAACGGATCAAGAAGGCTCCCCTGAGGGACCCTGGAAGAAGGGTAGACTAAGGCAGTCACTGAATTTTTAAAAAGATCTCGTTGCGTTCTATCAGTGAGGTAACTGCGAATCAAACGCAGGAGATCCGTAGGAAAACCGATAAGATCGATTTCTAAAAGAAGGCTGTGAATTACGGAGTCAAATGCTATACTGAAGTCAGTGTATATGACATCCGTCTGAAATTTATTTTGGAAACCAGTGATTACGAAGGATTTTAGTTCCTAAAGATTGGTTGTGGTAGAGTGTTTTCTGTTAAATCAATGCTGGCATGAAGATATGACAAATCTATATTGGTGTTACAAGTGAGTAACAAGCATTTTTTTGATATGTTTCGGAATTGCTTATAGTTTAGATATACCTCTGGTTTTTTTGAGGATACCATAAGCGTAAGTCTGTGCGGTAGTTAACAAAGGTGAGTAGTTTTGCAAAAAATCAGCAAAAAGATCGGCAATGTCCTGATCTGTACTTGCAACAGATTTTCCAAATGATAGCAAAGACGGAAAGGTTTTAGATTCACCCTAATTGCATGGCCCTAATATGCACGGCAAAGTTAGAACGATCCACCATATAATGCAAATAACTGTCATTGCTAAAAGTTCTTAAGTATTTTTTAAAGAGTCTTAACTTGATATTATTAGGTTAGAAAGGTTCCTTGTACACCAAGGGGGCTTATCTGCCATAGCCGGATACCGCATCGGATGAAAGGGATCAAAAATTAGGTTAATTGTTCTATAAATTATATCTAAAGTAGTTAACATATCGGTACATACGTAAAAATCGGAGCAGTCAAATTATGAAATACAATTATTATTTTTTTTTTAAATCCGCTTTTCGAAAGCATCGAATTTTTAGCATAATTGTTCTTAGGCTTAGTACGTAGTCCCATTTCGAACACAAGATCTAATGTGGGATGATAAGCATTTTCAGGGTGTGTGAGAGGTGGATGGGTATGGATATGGATACGGCGTCTGTATCAGAGAGAAAAGACAGATCGAACAAACGACCTAAAGAATTCCCAAATTTAATACTTATACAAGAGGAAATGCTAAAGCCGAGTGCCACGATTATAAGATACCAATTACTATTTTACACAATTTTAAAATATATATTTTGCTAGTGGAAATTCCCCAAGCGTCACCTATTGTCGGAGAAAGCATTTTGAGTCACTGATAGTGACGTCACTGCTCATTTGAGGCCTTTAACCTAAATTTCTTCATAAATTATGTTCCGATTTGAAAAATCTTTGGAAATCGATAGATATTGACAAAAATATGTTATACATGGTCAAACGAAGAAAAACACTATAATATAATGCGCGCCACAGTTTCCACGGTTTGTGGGCGTAAAAGTGGGCATCGCTGGATAAAAATTAGAGGGCATGTTGCAGTGGCATCTTTTAAAAACTTATTCTTAGGAACAACTTTCTAGCCTTTATAGTTCCCGAGAATTTCTCATTTTTGGTGTTTCGGGTTTTGTTGGCATTAGAGTGGGCGTGGCTTGATCGAAAAAAAACATTTCGCATAAGGGGCATTATAAAAACCCACATGCTTAATCCGAACTTTTTTATCTTTATAGTTATCGATATATCAGGTTTTCTTGAAAAAGCGAAAACCGTCTTTTGAGCTTGGTGGGCGTATGGGAGGGTGGTCGGATAGTCGTGCCACTATAAGATGCGCTGGAATCCATATATTATACATACTCAATTTCAACTTTTTAGATCTAATAGTTCCTGAGATTTCAGCTATTTTAGTTTTTCGTGATTTATGGGCGTTAGAGTGGGCGTGGAAGAATGCTGAAATAAACTTGCGGTGTCTAGGGACCTCATGCTTAATCTAAGCTTTCATACAGACAGCCGGACAGATGAACATGGCTCAATTGACTTTGCTTTTGATCCTGATCAAGAATATATATACTTTATAGGGTCGGAAACGCTTCCTTCTATCCGTTGGATACTATTCAACGAATATAGTATACCCTTTTATTCTACGAGTAACGCGTATAAATATACAAATAAATACTTGTGGAAACTTTACTCTCAAAGGGCGGATATTTATACCCGTGCCAGAAAAATATATGGAAATAGAAATAGGGAGTTAGGTGCGAGACAGAGAGAGTGTTAGCGAGAGCTACAAGGCGGTATAAGAGAGTACAATTGAAGAAAAACAGTGTAAGTGACGGAGAAAGATTGTGTTTTCGAGAGCTATAAGCCGGTGGGAGCTGTTGTGTTAGAGAGGCAAGCAGTATAAGTTCCGTTACTAATAGCACAATTTACAAGTAGCACAATTCTTGTAATTCGTTTGCAATAAATGTTTTATGTCAACGAATAACAATAATGCAATGCGCGGAATCGAATACAGTTTAAAATTTGAAGTCTATTAAGTTATCAGAGCAAAAACGTTGTGTTCGGGATAAAATACAAAGATTATAAATCGCCCGAGAATACGCAAAAGCTAAAATACGACCGTTTGCTTTAAAAGAGAAGGGATCTAAGTGACTTAGGCCAGACTGTATCAGCGTAAACCAAGAAACTCTCTGAATTCACCATTTGATTCTTTAATAGACCAGCGCAGGATCACTCCGATATTCCGTTCCGTCCGAAGTTCCACGAAAGCACCATTTTTATTGGGGCTGGTATTTTGCCTTCCTTACTTCTGAATGGTTCAAGAAACATCATTTGTGGGTCTTTACTCGGTCTAGAGGCCAGTTTTCGGTTTCCTGGTTTTACGTCGCAGTAATAAAATGTAAATTGGCCAGTTAGTTGGCTGGCTTAATGTAGGTTGATCTTCATTCTACTGCTGTCTGGTAATGGGTCGAAGCGGGCAAGCGAGGTCGTAGATGACCTCTTGGCCTCCTCCCGTTGTCGAAAGAGAAGTGAAGTGTTTTCGTTGAAATCATTTTTTTCTAGAACGCATTATTTTTCTGTTCAATTATAATATGTCACTTTCTCATAATAAATTAAGGACCATCGGCCGCACCGAACTCATATTTTAGGTAATAACCTAGATTTTCTTTATGTGTTATAATTTTATCGATTTTTTCTCTAAAAAACAGAGGTATATTGGGCGGAAACTTTTTACACTAGATAAAATGTTCTCGTTAAAAGGCATGCAACAGGTTGAACGAAGCGTTCCCTATAAAGTCTGGTGAACTTGATATTCTAAACCACACATAGCTGAGAAAAGGCTGTGCGGTTAACAAGTTATGAAAGCTTTAATTTTTCTTTTTAAAACGTCTGCATATATTTATACCCTATACTCGTAGAGTAAAAAGGTATACTAAATTCGTTGAAAAGTATGTAACAGATAGAAGGAAGCGCTTCCGACCCTATAAAGTATATATATTCTTGCTCAGGAACAATAGCGAAGTCGATTGAGCCATGTCCGTCTGTCCGTCCGTCCGTCCGTATGAACGCTGAGATCTCAGGAACTATTGCAGATACAAGGTTGAGATAAAGCAGGTCCCTGGACAGCGCAAATTTATTTCAGCATCCTGCCACGCCCACTCTAACGCCCACAAATTGTGAAAAACTAAAATCGCTAAAATCTCGAGAACTATTAGAGCTAGAAAGTTGAAATTCAGTATGTATAAACTTTGGATGCCAGCGCCTCTTTTAGTGCTACTATTATCTGGTCACACCCACCCATACGCCCACCAAGCTCAAAAGACGGTTTTCGCATTTTCAAGAAAACCTGATATCACGGTAACTATAAGTGATAGAAAGTTCGGATTAAACATGTAGATTCTTATGATGTCCCAAATGCGAATTGTTTTTTTCCCATATAGCCACGCCTACCCTAACGCCTACAAACTCCGAAAAACCAAAAATGCAAAAATCTGGGGAACTAAAGAGCTAGAAAGTTAGGCTTAAGAATACATATTTTCGGTTTGCCACTGCAACTTCTTACGAGTTTTTATCCGGCCACGCCCACTCTAACACCTACAAACCGCGGAACAATGTGGTGAATATAATAATAATATGAATGCCTTCGTTTGACGTTTTATAATATATTTCTGTTTATATCTATCGATTTTTCAAATCGGAATATTATTTCGCTACTTATTAAGAAATTTAGGTTATAAGGCCTCACATGGGCAGTGACATCACTATCAGTTACTCGACATGCTTTCTCCGACAATAGGTGGCGCCTTGTGAATTTCCACTAGCAAACTGAATATTTTAAAATTGTGTAAAACAGTAACGGGTATCTTATAGTCGCGGCACTCGACTATAGCGTTTCCTCTTGTTTATTTATTTAAATATGACGGGAGCTAAAAGTCATTAAAACATGTTGCGATGCTTTTAAAGTGCTTAAATTTCCTGTAAATTCTTAATTGAATTACAACCAGACATTAGATCATCAACTTTAAACATACAAATGTAAGCCTTTATTTTATCCTCAGGACTGTCTCTCAAAAGAATATAATACATATAGTTCTTAATAGGTGAAAGCAGAGAAGCTTATGAAAGAGTTTTGTCTGAATGTAGAGCCGTCTAGAAGTCTGGCACGACACGAAGATATGTGCTGCGGCAGTGAAGCATTTGTATGCTATACAAATGTTATATGGGGCAAAAGAAATTGATAATTTTCGTGCGATAGCTGAGTATAGATCGTATAAATAAGAGCTTTTAGGCTGACTTTTATTTCTGGCAGCACTGGTTGGTAAAGACATTTAAACGTCATCTGTCAAAGTGAGAAGTATTCAGTATAATCTGCCCTTTCAGCATGGAAATTGTTAAAATTTATTATCAAAATTTTTGCTCTGTGAAACTTTTTTTTCAGCGATGAGGTTTACTTCTGGTAAATATATTTTCTATTTGTGGGACTTTGTTTATATTTTACTGCACGAACCGCCAACTTCTCCTGAAAAGGTCTATATAATAACGTGTAATTACGGATGATTTTTTAAGTCAGTTAAAACACTTAAAATTTCAAAATAGAGTACAAAGTTTTATTGGAATCTATGGATGGGCAACATTGACAACATTTACGTTTTAAAAATAAATAAAAAATGATATTGTGGCACTTTATTTATATTTCACGGCACGCCAACTTTTCCTGAAAAGGTTCGAATAATAACGTCTAATTATGGATGATTTTTTAAGTCAATTAAAAAACTCGAAATTTCATAATAGAATAAATTTTTTTTATTGGAATCTATGAATTGGCCTTTGCCATTTACGTTTTAAAAATATTGTTGGGCCAAGCAGCCAACGACGGAATAAAATTTGGAAATTGAATTGCCGCGTTTTATTTATTCTACACCAATTTAAAAATCTGAGGTCCATGCGAAAATTCTAGTTGTGCGCCACTTTTTCGAGCATTTCTGAGAGTATTCCACGAATCAGGCGTGTTATGTTATCCTGTAAGCTTTAAACTTGTTTGGCTTGTCTACATACCCTGCTGAAAAATTGTTACTTTGAAAGATGACGTTTTGATGACATTACCATCCAGTGCTGCCAAAAAGAAAAACGTAATTTTTAAAATTCACCCCTTACTTAAATTTGCAACATGGTTTCTTGCCTCTCCAGACAAGTAATGCCTGTAGGGTACAGGCACCAATTATAACAAGAATGCGATTATAAGGGTTCTAGGTCCACTCCATCCTTACAACTGGATCGGCCCCCGATGCCTTAAAAGCTGTAAAACCGCCCCCAAATTATGTTTGGGAACACAACAGCTCTGATCATATTATTTGCAAGCTCAAGCAGCAGATTGGGCCCAACCACTTAAACATCAAATGACTTAAAAAGGAAACATACAAGAAACTGCAGGACAATAATAAAGAAAATTTCCGCTCTGTAACGAAGCTCCTAGATAATGCGTGCGTAAGAGAGCAAAGAGATTCAAGTAATTATTAAAGGAATAGAGCCATCCGTCCCGGTAGCTGACATTGCGGAAAGGCTAAAGGAACAGAGCGCATTCAAACTTGTCATGAACGTGGTTAACAGGGGAAAAATCGCACAGCCACTATTTAAGATCGAAATAGCGTCCGAGTGCCCCAAGAAAAATTCAGTTCATCAAACTTCAGTATCTTCTCCAGCCTAGAATTACCGTGGAGACGCCTTTTAAAAGAAATAGTCCTACAATAGGAATCATACAGTTCCTAAATACCCACTGTAACGTTGTGTCCCCTTGTATTCAGACTAATAGAGGGACATTGTAAGAGGGGTTCCCGGGCAATGCAAAAACACAAACAGATAAACTCACATATTAATATACGATCAAATGAAAATGTTTCATGTAGTACAATGTACAAAAGTATATAAACGGCGTAAAAGACGTCCCGCGTTAGATTCGCGACGTGGGTTTTCTCTCGCTTACCGAAGTCGACTGCCTTTTCCCTCTTCCCGCTTTCGTTTCCACTATCCCGCGCAGCGTCCCAAAGTGTGAGAGCGATCAGCTGATCGCTCCCAGCTTACAGCGCCCTGGGACAAGCAGTAAACTTAACATGCCGCCCGCCAATTGTAGACCTAGCATGAGAAACCTTCGCTTGTCCGGTCCATCCTGGTTGTGGGGTAGAATATCTGGTATGGTAAAGTAAACAATAAGTGTGCGCAAGAAACAAGTTAATTATTAAAAAGGGACAAGTGACGGCGCTTAAGAACGGATTGACAGAGTTTCGACACCATATGCTTCAACCGGCCTTGCTTGGTTAAGCGTAACAACCCGAATCAACGTATCCGTCCCCGGGTGTAGCTCGACCACGCGCCCCAGTAGCCATTGCGACGGCTGAAATCGGTCGTCCTTGATGATGACGAGGTCGTCAAGCTAGAGTCCTTCAGCCTCTCGGCACCTCTTGGGCCTCTGCTGTACATGTGCTAGCCAGTCCCGACTCCAAGCCTTCCAGAAATGAAGTACCATTGATTGCTGTATCAGGAACTGCTCCGCGAAGGACTTAGATTGAGGGCGACACTCAGGAGGAGCATGCAGCGCGTCATCAATCAAGAAATGAGCACCTCTAGGTCGTCTGCGTCCGTTGTGAGAATGGCGTAGCCGGCCTCTCACACGCAGGATGCCTTCCGACAAGATCAGCGACAAGCTCAAAAGCTTACTTCGCGCAGGTATGCGTTTACTGTCCCGTACTGCACTGTTCCCGTTGCATGAAGCTCACTATAGCCCCTAATGCAGAGTCGAGCTCTTCAATGGTTAGGGGCCCGATGAGCCTCTACCCTTTGCCGACAGCATTGTGCCTGAACCGCAACGCAAAGGCTTTGACGTACGTGACGGCTGAAAGTAGAAAATCTGCCAACGAACGACGGAAGCGGGACTACGTGGTGAACGCGTACTTTGGCCGCCAGTCACTCGGACTGCGTGTAAGCCACTCCGGGCCTCGCCACCACAAGCCAAAGCCCTTCAATTCAATCGGAGAAAGCCCTCTTGCCTCGATTTCGCGGGCGAAGAATGATCCATCTTCTAGATATCCGCTGCAAAAACGAAACGATATTTCCGCCAATTTAGTATAACAAGTGACATGTCGTTCTGAAGGGCTGGTCCAGTCCACAACACGTCGTTTAGAGATCTTCCGTTGCTAGTCGTTGCGGAGGCGTCGAATACGATTCTTTGCTTAAGGGACTGCGGCTCCTTCTTAAACACCGCATGATGCGGCAGCACGCAGGAAGCCATATGCCTACCTGTAGAAATACGCATCAGCAAACTGCTTTCACTGCCCACCGCCAGCGCTATCTGCCTGAGGGCAAAGTATTCCTTGATCTCCTTGCTATATTTGCTCCACCGCTCCGGACTGCTGGACAGACGCCGTTACAACTGCAAGAACCTATTCAGCGCCATCTGATACGATCTTCCCAGAACCATAGTTGGATCCATGTATGTTTTGAAGGGCAATGGAACCACGTACCGGCCATTCGATCACCGAATATGTGTCTTCTGAAAGAAGGCTTCGCACCAGAGGTCCCCCTCCGATGTGAGAGAACGGTCCGGAACGGCCTCCACACCCAAGGTGAGTGTTCTGAGCTATAGGCTCGCCGGGCAGCCCGATCCTGGTGTCCGGCAACATGATTTGCGCCAACAGGTCCCAAGATGAGGTCGACTCGCTTCGATCGTGAGAAGTTCGGATCAGCCAGCGGGAGCCCTCGTATATGTTCCCAACGCTGAGGCATGAAGCTGCGACACGGAAGACAGGAAGTAACCGAATTGAGGACATACGCGAAATCAACGTCTACTGAAAAGTCAGGGTTAACATTATTACGGATTTCAAAATTGACAGTATACTTGCGCCGCCGACCGCCCCCAAGACCCATCCCAAAAATAGATGTTCGGGTGCCAGATCGCTTCAGATGCAAGGACTGTACCACGTGCTCCGAGACAATGGTTGCATCCGATCCTTGGTCGACCAGGGCATTTATGACAGCGTGCAGTCCGTTGACCGGGTTCCGTACGGTGAAACATTTTTCGAAGACGGATCCGATGACGTTGCTGAATAGCATCCGTAAGATGCGCTGAGGTTCTGGTCTGTCGTTGGCTGCCTGCGCTGTTGAGATACGCTATCCCTTACCGCAGTTGCACTAGGAGTCGGCGCCACATGATGCGGCGGCACCCCGCTCGGCGACTGGCTACGAGCCAAAACAGGAAAATGCAACAATGTGTGATTACGCTGCCCACAAACTTGACAGCCTTTACTTAGTCAATTGAAGCATAATTTAGCCCTGCTTACTATGTCCTTCCTCTGGTAGCAGTCTAAGGCCAAAAACGTTGAGCAACGCCGCAGGATATGGTCGCCGCCGCAGTGGTAACAGGCGCCGCTAGGACACCTAGCGTGCACTGTGCACTCGCACTCGTTTGGTAGGGTCTGAAGATCCTGGACCAGCAACGGAGTCGAACGACGAGCTTCGGTTCTCAATCGCATCCATTACAACCAGCCGATCGTTCAAAAATGACTCCAACTCTCTGTAGGATGGAACTGTGGAACAACTTCCTTGATGGTGCTCCAAAGCATTGTGGGTCTCCTTAGGTAGCCTCGATGCTACGTAGTGTGCCACCCAATGCTGCGCCAAGGCTTGAACGCGGCGGAATGCAGCCAGACAAACGTTGACCGTGCTTAACATCGACCGTATTAACTCTGTGTTGTCCTTCTGTAGCCTAGGTAACGCGTAGATGGCATTCATGTGGTGGGCGAAAACGAGGCGAGGATTGTTGTACCTCTTGACCATCAATCCCCAAGCCACTGAAAAGTTCCCTTACGTGAGCTGCATCTGACGGATGTCATTATCGCGGTCCCTCGGCAGTGACTCCTTGAGAAAGTGCAACTTCTGCACACTACTCAGATTGGCGTTGTTGTGAATTAGGCTCGTGAAGGCATCATAATAGCCTGTCCAATCGACACACGCGCCGGAGAACTTTGGAACCGACATCTGGGGCATGTTCAGCCGCACTTCCGCATCGGCACCCCCAGTCACTGACGGCGGAGGAGCACAAGCCTCTGGTCCAAGTTTGTCCAACTCCTCCGCGAAAGCGCAATAGGCATCCATGTACCGCTCCTCGAACTCCGACTGGAAATCCTTCGTGGCATAGGCCGACACAGAAAATCCTTCCAGGTTCACGATAACTGAATCCGTCTCCTTTAATGCGCTTCGTAACTCCTCAACTTGTTCCAGCCGTTTCTTCAGGTAAATCCTCGTTTTCCTCGATTGCGAATCCTTTTTAAAATTTTTCAACAGGGATTTCACGGACTGAAATCGATTCGCCTGCAAGTGAACCAGCTGCTCCAAAGTAGGAGTACCCGATTCCGCTTTCATGTTGACCAATTTTGTGAAACCGAACTTCGCGCGCAACTCACCACCCCAAATAATAATTTAATAGACAAACTCAATAAATTTTATTTCTCACACAACTTGTCTACTTACTCAGTTATGTATACCAGAACCCACCCTAAAGACGACGCGAAGATCAACGACCGTCTCCAAAGTTCAAGAAACTGTCGTCTTGCGCCTATGTATCGCAGCTCTCCTCTTCCGTAATTCGCAGAGCCGCCGGCCTGTAGTCTAAGTGCAGCTGTGATTCTGTTATGCCCAAAAGAAGCGAAGAAAACGTCCGGAAAGGTCCAGAAACTTCCGTAGCTGCGTCTATGTATCGCCGTTTTCTTTCTTCTTCACTTTTCGCGGTATGCAGAGCCGACTTGCAAACTTAGCGCAGTTGCGATTGCAGAGTTCCCCTCATGGGCCACCATGTATAATTGGGGACAATTGTATTTAATTAGCAAAGGGTCATTGTAAGGGAGGTCCCAGGCAACGCAAAACACAAAAGACAAATTCACAAAAATTCACGTTTATTAATATATGATATGTGCAAATAGCGTCCCGCGTAGGATGCAACTTGCGCGTTCTCTCACTTGCCGAAGACGACTGCCTTTTTCCCTCATCCCGCTTTCGTTCTCCCACGCATCGTCCCAAAACGCGAGAGCGGTCAGCTGTTGCTCTCCGCTCCCCGCTCCAAGCTTCCTGCACACTGGGACAAGCAGCAAACTTAACACATATACTATTATATTTTGGACGCCACAGTTTTCCGCCGTTCGTGGGAAATATGATTCATTTATGAAGATGAAACCACCAGCTAACCAATTGAATTTTTAAGCTCGTTGGATGTACATGACTTACTACCGCAGAAAATACGGGTAAATGTTGCTTCCATAGTCATCACCAGACTGTGCAAAAGTACGCCTTTGGTGGCTAGAAAATTGGTGAATAATCTTATTTACGCGACGAACTAAACGGAAAATTTAAAGGTGACAAAGTTCTCCGATTTGCCGTTTGAATTCAATAGATTTTAATTTGCGATCAGATTTGCATTTGCCATGACCAATCAATAAATCACAAGGCTATTCCTTGAATGTTTGTGGATTGAATCTAGAATATTCATGTTTTTCCCATGTTCAATTATATGGGGCATGTTCACGAGTCGGTAGACCATCTGCGTTGTTTGTTTTTGCGCATGATAAGAAAACAAACCAGATGTTTGGTCATTCCGTTCGTTCAGTGTAAAGAGGGGGAGCGGGGTCCTATAAAGCTTTTTCGCTCAGCCGAATTCGGCCGCCGCTCTCCTCTCATGTTGTGTCTTCTGTCTGTAGCATAAGATAATGTTAGTCAAATAAATTAGTTCAAATCGAAACTCCTTTTCGTACGCACGCACCGTGCTTCTCGTTATCGCAAAGTCAACTTCGAAATCGTAATTAAAATAAACCCTGCACTTCGCAAAATAAACTTTAATTAAAACTATTATTAATTTTTACAAGAAGAATCGCTATAGTCGAGTAACGCGACTTAAAGATACCCTTTACTGTTTTATACTATTTTAAAATATTCATTTTGCCAGTGGAAATAGTGACGTCACTGTCCATGTGAGGCCTTATAATCCGGATGAGGGGCAGGCCCAGTCCACAGCACGCCGTTTAAGGATATTCCGTTGCTAGTCCTTACGGAGGCGTCGAATACGATTCTTTGTTTAACCAACTGCGGTCCTTCTTAAAGGCCGCATGATGCGGCAGTACGCAGGAAGCCAGATCCCTATCCATAGAAGTACGCATCAGTGAACTGCTTTCACTGCCCACCGTCGACGCTATTTGCGTGAGGGCAAAGTACTCCTCGATCTCCTCGACATATTTTCTCCACCGCTCCGGACTGCTCCAGAGTCCCAACTCCAAGAACCTATTAAGCGCCATCTTATGCGATTTGTCCAGAACCATAGTTGGATCAATGTAAGTTTTGAAGGGCAACCGTACCACGTAACGGCCATACGATCGACGCATGTGTCTTCTGAAAAAATGACTCGCACCAGAGGCCCCCTCCGATGTTAAGGAACGGTCCGGAACGCCAGCGGGATCCCTCTTATATGGTCCCAACGCTGAGGCATGAAGCTGCGACCCGGAAGACAGGAAGTAACCGAATTAAGGACATACGCGGAATCAACATCTACTGAAATGTCAGGGTTAACATTACTATGGATTTCAAAATTGACAGTAATTGACAAACGCCTTCAAGACCCATTCCAAAAATAGATGCTCGGGTGCTAGATCGCTTCAGATGCAAGGACTGTACCACGTGCTCCGAGACAATGGTTGCCTCCGCTCCTTGACCGACCAGTGCTGCGATTCCCCGTCCAAGGCTTGAACGCGGCGGAATGCAGCCAGACAGACATTGACCGTGCTTAACACGGCAACGCGTAGATGGCATTCATGTGGTGGGCGAAAACAAGGCGAGGATTGTTGTACCTCTTCACCATCAATCGCTAAGCCACCGAATAGTTCCCTTCCGTGAGCTGCATCTGATGGATGTCATTATCGCGGTCCCTCGGCAGCGACTCCTTGAGAAAGTGCAACTTCTCCACACTACCCAGATTGGCGTTGTTGTGGATTAGGCTCGTGAAGGAATCATATTAGCCTGGCCAATCGACACAGGCGCCGATGAACTGACATCTGGGCTATGTTCAGCCACACTTCCGCATCGACGCCCCCAAACATTGGTGGCGGAGGCGCACGAGCCTCTGGTCCAAGCTTGTCCAAATCCTCCGCGAAAGCGCAACTCCGACTGGAGCCGGCACAAGAATCCAGCCCAAAAAAGCGAAGAAATTGTCCAGAAAGGTCCAGAAACTTCCGTAGCTGCGTCTATGTATCGCTATATTGACATGATGATCCTACCGGAAACATACCTAAGCATGTAGTTTCCAATGATGACCCCAATAAGTATTATTTTTTCTAGTTCTAGTTGCTTACCAAATGGCCGTCGATACAACGTGCCGAAATGGTGGATCCTTAAGTCACTGACGATAGGGCGTCAATGATATCTGGTAGCAAATAGTACATAAACTATGTGCTTGGTGATGTCGCATTTGTGCAGGTGGGTCGATAATCGCACGATGAGGATCTGAAGACACGGCGACAGCTTCTGATGGTTGCGATGATGAATGAGAAACGGTTTTCGAATACTCTAAGACTGAGTCTGACAAAGAAACAAAGAGTCTGATAAAGAAACAAAGAAAGAATAATTTGCAAGCGGGAAGTCAAATAGCCCGTAAGTTGCAGTATGAAGTGCCCTATACATGAGTTTTGATGTATCAGCTAGTTTCGTTGAGTCAGCGGATTGCTGACGCATTGACTGATTGTCGTTCTGACTGTCTGACAGCTGAGGTAGTTAAGCGACTTTTTTTTTGATATTCATTTTCTTGTTTGCTTTTATTAATGCTGCAATACCAAAGTTTGTAACTTGATGCGCCTTAACATTCTTCCGCCTCTTAAAAAGTTGTTCAACCATCGTTGACATTGAATTGGAAGTTCCGTGGACTAGAGTGGATGGGTTGAAGCGTTGTCTTCCCTTACGTCTTCTTTCCTGAATTTCCAAATGAAATATACTTTCCACGCTATGGACAGATTACTAACAGCATATGCAGCAATTTAAAGACGGTGCAATGTATAAGCACTGTATAGGGGTTGCTGACCAATCCATTTTAGGGTTTGTTCAGAGTTCCCTAGTTCCTTGTAGGTTGTATCAATCTCTTGGCTATCTGGTCGTGAAGTGGCCGTTGATGTTAGTTTTTCATAGTGACTTATGTTTTCAAAACGACTTAAAGTGCAGTAAAGCTCGTTAGAAATCGTTCCAAATGTTTTAAAGTTAATATCGGCATTTCATGCAGTACATCCAGGACACAAAGATATCAAAACAGACCCTTCAATATGTAAGGTAGATGATTTTCCGCTGCCATTGCACTCTATAGGCAGGGCTTGCTGACCAATCCATTTTAGGGTTTGTTCGGTATTCCCAAGTTCCTTGTAGGTTGTATCAATCTCTTGGCTATCTGGTCGTGAAGTGGCCGTTGATGTTAGTTTTTCATAGTGACTTATGTTTTCAAAACGAATAAAAGTAGAATAAAGCTCGTTAGAAATCGTTCCAATTGGCTTAAAGTTAATATCGGCATTTCATGCAGTACATCCAGGACACAAAGATAGCAAACCAGACCCTTCAATATGTAAGGAAGATGATTTTCCGCTGCCATTGATTGAAGTCCGATTAGATGTCGAGTTGCAAAAATTCATCTGTTTGGCTGATGGATTTTCGTCCAAACCATGTCAGAGTTTGTTTCCTTGACCTCGCAATCCGTTGATGAATTGTTTTTAAACAATTAAAACTGGGACCAGTTTTCTGCGAGGTATTTCATTTGTTGATCGAATCAGATGTGTGAAGCGTACTATTATGCACTGTCGAAATTCCTTTTCAATTAGTCCCTCAAATTGATGTTTGTGGGCGTTAACCACTAAATTGTTATTCCTTAGCTTGCACCAAGTCCTATATATATTATATATTTCTTTTGACGTTGCTAATTTTAATGGCAATGTTACTCGAACAATGTTTGGGAGATGCCAAAGTTCGGCTAACTGTGCGGTGACGAATATCAACTAAAAGTTTCGCTACATCCATTTGGATTCGGCGAAGCCTTGTACTTAATAACGTTAGCTGAGCTGTCAATACCATATAAGCTTGTGCAAGGTGTTCGCCTTGATACCTTTCTTGATCCTTTTGGAGAACCACTATATGTTTCTAAAAGGTGTTAAAACGCGCATCGGTGGTTGGCTCTTGATTATATTGGTTGAATACAAAATTTATGTTTGGTTCTTAAAATGTTATATCAAAAAATCTTCGTTTGTTTTCACTTGGTTTATAGTTTTTAACATTCCCATCAAAGGGCGACCGAGTACATGTTGAAAATCTGTCAAGATTGATCGGCACGCTTCCTCGTTCTTAAGCTGTGGGCACATTTTGGTTAGTTGACGAATTTCGGTGACCAGGATCCGTATGTTATTATGGTATGGAGCTAGTTTATAATATATATGTATATAAAGTCCATTTTGATACCACCATTCTTGAGATTCTCGTAGAATATTCCAGGGTACTTTTCAAATCTAGCGTTTGCGGTCCGCGCCAGGGCTAATAGAAATACCAACGAAAATTTGTAAAGAAATCAAAAATTTGATAGCTCAAACTACGTGCGTGTGCGTGCATGCGCACACTAGGTGTGCGTGTGTAAGAGAGTATCATCAAAACAGTAAATTTATAACTATGGATATGTTGGTCTCCCAAATGACGAATTTGAGAGAGTTCTGGATCAGTCGAGCATTATACTTTCTTGTGACCAGAACACCTTCTTGTGATCAAGAAGCGAATAACAAGACGTGCCCTCAAATACCACGTGCCAATGTGTACTTCAGCCGACGACAAAACACTGGGACCATAAGCACACAGTGGTTTACAAAAATTAAATGTAAGTTGTCTGATTAACGACCATATATATGTACAACAATCTCTGTTTTGGCACCGTGATCGTTTTCACTTATGAATTTTATTGTATTTTATTGTGAAATATATAAACACAAGCATACTTTAAAAATTAATGAATTAATTAAACATGCACAAATTACACATGCATTTATATAATAATAATAAATAAATATATAAAACAAAATATAAAAATATAAAATCATACACAGTGATACTATTCCCTTTGGAAAATATCAAGTAAAAATGTGCGTGTTTGTGTTACGCCGCTTGTGTAATTCTTTCTGCGGCGAATTGGTTGTCACCGAAAGCCGTTGACACGCCAGAGTGGCAGAGCGACACTTGATACCACATTGGCTTGTAATACAAGTTTTTAGTGTGTCGCTAAATCAGTGAAGTGCCCACAGATATATTGACGTGAAAGATTTGGATGCGTTTGTTTAAGCACTGGCTATTTACATTGTCGATTGGCGGCGGAAAGTCATGGACAGGGTCAAAGATGCACTGAACTTGAAGGAAATGACCAGATAAAAGCAAACAGTTAGAAAGAGACTCGAGTGATTCTTGTGTGTTTTGTCTACTTATGTTAATTCCGCATTATTTTTTTTGGTTACTTCTGACTATTCCTTTATTCGTTTAGGGTGCATGTACGAACGGCAAGCGTTGCAAGAAATTGAATGAGCACAAACACAAAATAATAAAGACATTTCGTATGAGCGAGAGCAAATATCCCGCGTTCCTCCCGTTTCTCGCTTCTCATCTTCGTCAGACCTTTTTAGCCAGATTGTCACCCGCTGTTGTTTCAATCTTCTCCTTCGTCTTTCTTAAGCATCCCCACATATACAAAAAATAAAAAAAATAATGAGAAAAGAAAACACCACAAAGAAAAGAGTAAAACGATCCACAAAGAACTTAACCACTGTTGTTGTCACATGTTCACTTATCTTTAAAATACTGTTGATGATAAAAAACAACAAAGGTGGAAAGAAACACAACCAACACTATACAAAGAAGAAAGGAAAAGAGCAAACATATTCAGGCTTTGTTTTACTTTGAAAAGAAAACATACGTAATTTACTGTATATTATATATACCAACACATTTGAAAATAGAACCCCGGTAAGGGAAATATATATATATATGAATTCTTTTTGCATTCTAAATGAGTACTAGTGTCGGGAGCAGTCATCTAGCTAATATAAGGATTATAATTTGTTCAGCATCACTATATGCTGAATTATCTTTTTTATCTATAAAACAAGCCGAAATAAGCGCTCGCGAGTAACCGATCGCTCGGCTCGCCCCATTACATTCGTTCTTTATCGCTGTAGAAACGCATTTGCAGCGCTGCGCAAATAAAACATAGAAAACAACCCTTTCGGACTTTTCTTTCGCACCGTTCAAGGCACCGCATTTTTTCGTGCAATTATAAATTGTAAAATAAATAAATTATTGCCCCCCGCAAAACAACACATGTTTCTAAATAGAGGCACCTTGTGTCAGCTGTACTTCTTAAACGTCAAAGCAAGAACCTGGCCTAACAGCCGTGGTGTCAGATGGCCATTATTGGACTGGCGCCGCAAGCAGCGGTAGGAAAACAGGACCAGAAAAACAGTGGACCGGGTTTTTCTTTATCCGAGCCAGGGTGATGGAACTTACCCTATACTTGCCACTTGCCACAGCGCCTCTCCCTCCCGGAAATTGCAGCAGTCCTGGATGAACTAGTGATCAACGCCAGACGAAAGCCGAACGTGATCATCACAGGGGATTTCAATGCCTGGGCGATGGAACGGGGTTTTTCCAGCACAAACAGCAGAGGACGCATACTGCTAGAGTCCTTCGAATCCCTGGACGCAGCACTATTAAACGCGGGATCAGACCACACATACAGCAGAGCTGGAACCGGATCTCTTGTTGAATTAACATTCTGCAGCGGTTCACTGTTTCAGCGTGCCACATGGTCCCTGAGCGAAGTCTATACTGCAAGAGATCACATAGCTATACTCAGCGACAAAAAACATGTACAAGGCGGAATTTGGGAGCTCAAAAGTTCAATACAAAAACAGTTCAGACTGATGTGCTCCTGAACGGGGCGTTAGAATATAAAATAAAAACAATCGCTTTCATTGAGTTCTGAATTGAAACTCTTCTTTATTTTTCTTAGTGCCTGCTTAGGAAACTACAATGAAAATCTTATTCTAATCTAATATATGGTCAACGCAGAGACCGCGTCTGCTTGCCTGCGCGGGAGGTTTATCTTTTGACCTCAGTCTTGGTGCAGCGTGATATATTGGGTAGGCTCAAGTGGCCTGCACTCACAGATTACAAGTGCTAACACTGCACCCTTGTTGGTTTCCAATGGCAGATCATAACTTATGGCTCTTATTCAATTTAAATTGTGACACTCGAAACATTACGTGCACTGAGCTCATAAATTCGTATATTTTATTAGTGTTAATCTGGACATTCTGGCAAGGGCCGGCAAGATTATGAATTCAAATAACATACAATTTTATTCGTTTTGTTGCAATACAAACGTTAGTGGATTGTATATTTCTTCGATATCATTTATTTTGCACCTACTCATCTTGCAACTGCCCGGACTTTTATAACTTTATTATTTTTTACATTATTTCTTTACAATTGTTTCTTAAATTAACATTTCTTCTTCAATTTTTTATTTTTCAAATATTTAATACGTTCCATGGTAAAGCTATGGCTTGCAATTGCCTTCGTATGTTTATTTTTCTTTAAAAATATATGTCCAATATTATTATTATGACAACTGTTAACATTAACGAAGTATGGCCAGTAACATGAAGAAAATCTAATTCATGTAACTTTTTATGTGTGACAATGCCAGTGTCCCTTGATCTTCCAACTGAATACTGTGAAGAGCTACCAAGATATCATTATCTGTTCGAGCAGTACAATCAGTTCTAATTGTTAAAATCCTTTATTCCGGTAGATCAATTATCTCTAACTTCGATTTGCTGCATTGAACTCGAGCCTTTGTATTAACCTGAACCTTAAACAGCCAACTACTTCTTCGGTCTATTTCAACTCAATATGACTTATCATTGGCACTCCTCCAAGCCCAACTTCCCTCACAAACTCTTTTGTTATATCCCCACCTTTGGCACTTATTTAGATTCGGTTCTGACATTAGATGATAAGCATCTATTTCAAAATTGTACACTAAATAGTCCGATTCCAGATGATCCATTATCATGCGATCATAAATTTTAATTGGTACTGGTACAATTCTAAAAAGTACTGAAGCATGCCTACCGAACAGGGGTATCTTTTCTTTGATAATTAACTTCTTATCAACAAACAGTCCTCTAGCTGTTACTAAAGTATAAACTTCCTTTAACTCTGTTCCTGACCTTTTCCCTGGCAATACAAAGTTTTCTGACAAGATGTCTTTTATTTTAGCTATTTTAATTTTTAATTGTCTGGGTTTCAGCATGTTAATATTTAGTCGACAGTGATTGATGTCAATTAATAGGTTTATGATCCCGGATTGTATTTTTTCGCAATCATCTATTATATTGGGTAACTGTTTTGTAATCATGAAAAAGTTATTAGATTCTTTGTACAGATAATACGATTCTATTAGCACCGCAGTCATATTTTCAATTCTGGTATACTTGCCTTTAAAGTTGGCATTAATATCATTCGTCGTACTTTTCAAAGTATTAGCCGTAGAATCCACTAAGGATGTTTACTTCTTGCTCAATTCATTCAGGCTTTGGTTGCTAACTAAATTTGTCATGTTATCGTTTTCTATGGTATACAATGGTCTTGAGTTTAAACGTGCTTCTTTTTGACATAAAAGCGTTAACATCTCTTCGTATGTCAGACTATTTTTTTCAAATACCCCCGAAGTGAGGTCCTGCCGGGGGGATAAAATGCCTATCTTTTTCCAGCTGCGTTGCAACCATTGTGTTTTCCTTGTTTGCCTTAACTAGCTCTTGGTCTAACTGTCTTATATTGGTAGTTTTTGCTGAATCGTTAAAAACTACACTTCATTTTGTCGTCAGGCTTGAATTATAGCCTGGTGCGGTAAAAAATACTTACCTTCGGTCTGCACTTCGACCATATGTCCTAAATCCATATATTCATTCATGAATTTAGTATAGTCTAACCATAGTTTTTCATTTCTGTTTAATTTTTTCTCTAGATTCACAAAACGAGTTGTTACTTGTTTCTTTGAATCCCCTAAGGTGACATCATCTTTAAATGGAATCGAAACAATCGTCCATCAGAGTCTTTAGTGGTAGTTCTTGTGAACTTATTTTCACATATCTCAGATTCGATATCATTTTTGTCTTCATCCTCTACTTCCCAATATCGATCCATATCTTTTAGCTCGATTTAGCTACTATTTTCTGTTCTCCTTTGGATTTTCTGCATCCAGAAACGATTCACCCGAAATGGGTTTTTTGACCAAGTAGCCCGTTTGTTTTTACCACTCCATTCTATAGAATGTGAGTGTATAAATCTGCTCCTATAATGATATCAATACGGATTGGTTTATTGAAATCAGGGTCAGCTAAATTGTAGTTCTTCCTTTTTCTTTGTCAACATCAATTGTGTTGCTTGGAAGAGCTTTCATTAGTTTTGGAAGTACTAATGCTTCAATTCTTATAGTTTTTTGAGAATTGTAACTTTTAATTAAGATATTAATTTTGTATTTTATTGGTATTTTAGTGCCCCAAACCTTTGCAAATGGGACAGATGTTAGTAAACAATTCTTCTGAACTGTTACTGAATGTATTCTTTCTTACAGGTCTTTCATCCTGAATTGAGCTTATTGAACTTAATCGTTTCTTTAAAAATTCTATCAAGTCGGACAGCATTGGAATTTCTTTTGTTTTTTTTTTAACATGGCTTTCATATAAATGAAGAGCCTCTTTGTTAATTTTTTAAATTATTATATGTGCAGAGATTATATCAACCTCGTCAGAAAATTGTGCATTTAATTTTATCATGTGAATTGACTCGTTTATAGTGTCAATAAACGTTTTTAATTGCTTCTCTGAGTCAACATTTAAATTTGGAATTTTTGGTAGCGTTGGTAATTCATCAATTTTATGATTTATACCATCTACATTAATTGGCAACTTCTGCGAGTTTCTTTTTTATGTCATTTGTAACGGTTAAAATATCAAATTCGACTTCTTTAAGACTAATTAGTTTTTTCCAATAGAAATAAATTTTTTGAACTCAATATCAAAGGATTTCCATTTATCATCTTTGATATCTTATATGGTTTCTTTTAAATAAATATTCAGTTGCTCTATTTTAGTTTTTAATATTTTCAAACGACAACATCATGGTTTCAAAATGCTTCTTATTGAAATAGTCGTGATCGACTACTCCAATTCTTAATAGTGCCGAATGATTTTTTAAACATTCGGACTTTAAATCTTCGAACCTGCCTTTTAATAAGGGCAATTGTCTCAACAGACATCATCTTAATTATTTTTAACTTATATACAATAAGGAAAAAAATATTTTTTAAATTTCACTAAGCTGCTGCTTCTGTTTTTGCCGTTGTCTGCTGTGGTTGCTGTAACTTGCTCGATGTCGCTGCTGCTGTCGTTCGTTGAACGAATATTTTGAATATTTTGTCGTAGATTTCTTGATTTTCAAAGTATTTATAATTTAATTTTGGGTAGGCTCAAGTGGCCTGCACTCGCAGATTTACTTGGTAAAGGGAAAAGGGGGCCGGTCGTCTCCGTGATCCGCTAGCTAAGAAAGGGAAAAGAAGAATAGGAACGATGGAGCGTGCGCCGGCTCTGGGGCCACTCACGCGAACGATTGCGAATGTGTAGAGAGAAGCGGACCCTGGGGTCCGGTATGAGAGAGAATGAATTGAAACCCAGTGGGTCTCTGGTATGAGAGAGCAAGTTATCTTGTAGTCGGTTACCCGGTGCTCTTTATTCAAATGATTATAAAACAGAACTGAGGAACTTAGCAGTAGAGTGCATAGTCGGCAGGCAGTGGGAAATGCTGACGATCGCAAAATGAGCATAACTCACCATATCGGGAACCAATGGGATACAGGCACGGCCCCCAAAGGAGGGTATGCTTAGTCGGCATCTAGAAAGACTAGGGAGATCCAAGAATCACCCTAGATTTCTACCGACTGTTTATTACCCCTCAGGGGTGTTAACTACTCCCCCCTTAGGAGTAAGACCGTCCTCGGTCGTCTTGAATGTTTCGGCAACCTGTTGCATTTCCCATGCATCTCGTCTTCTCCTCCACACGAGATGGAGCGAGATGAGAGTGCTGATCAAAAAGCTTACTCCCACGCCGACGCTACCACTTTTAACGCGGTGCCTAAAAAGTCTAGGCTTCTGGAAATTCGGTGGTGTGCCTTTAGTACGGATAATATATATTTCTAATATGATCAGTATCAACATCTAGCAATTTTCGCATGTGCAATTGTGGGAAAAAAGCGGACAATCTAGCTGTTTCGTCTATCATAATTGAAAACTCTGTCAAATTGCTTGAATGCCTGAAGTAACTCCTATGTTCCCACACCAATGCAGTTCCGTCGGTTATGGGGATGTACCGGGCGTGAGTGTAGTCTGTCACTCTAGCGTTAACTACTGCTAATATTGTTAATATGATTCCCGCGCTCCTGTAAAAAAATGACAGTTTAACCTATTGGTTATTTCCTAAGAGTGTGTTTGTGTTGGGTGTGTTAAGAGCGTGTAAATTGGAGAAAAAGGTTACTTAAGGTTGTCCTTGTGGACTACCCTCCTTCCAATGAGGACCGCTGTCCCCAGGTCCGCTTCTTTTTCGTGTATAACGGAGTTAGTTTATTGCCTAGTCTTTTATTGTTCTTTAAGTAGACTCTTTCTCCTACCTCAAATAATATATTTTGTCTTGATGAGTTACACCTGTCAAGATTATCCCTCTGCGCTTTTTTAATATTCATTTTTATTTTATTATTTTTATACATCAATGGGTTTTTGGTTAATGACCGAATGTAATGTTTTATTATATTCAACGGTCGCCCGCATAACTAGCTCCACTGTATCATTAATTTGCTTATCCATTTTGATGCACCTCGCTATTTCTGTTAGGGTGCTGTGGAGGCGTTCGATTTGTCCGTTTGAACTACTGTGCAGCGGGGGGAATTCACAACATCTATGCCATACTGATTTTTGAGTAACGATGTGATCGTTTCAGAGCTGAAAGACGCTTCGTTATCACAGTATATTGTCTTTATATTTGGGAATATGTTTATTAATTGGAGGATAGTGATTTTCACGTCTACTATTGCCCTAGACACTATTGGTTGTACTACCGCAAATTTGGAGAATTTGTCGATGGCCGTTAAAAATAGTTTTTTATCGGTGGAAAAAATATCAATATGCAGCATTTCGACGACGTATGACGGAATTGGAGTTACCCCAAATTCTTGTTTCTTGGGGTGTCTGTCATACTTTGTTGTTGTGCGTATTTTTCAATTTGTCACTATTTCAGTAGCCAACTTTGACATTTTTGAAAAATAATAGTCGCGAAGGACTTGTTTGATATTTTCCTGAGCAGCTCTGTGTGCACGATTGTGCTCTGCGCTGATTATTTCGATCTGCTCACTTTTATTAGAAATGTCTAACACAAAGTTCTTACAGTGCCAAAATTTCGTAGCTGGAAAATTTGATACTAATGCATGTTGAATGCTTGCCAATGTTGGCAAGTTACAATGAATAGCGTTGACAACTTTTAGGTTAATGATTGGTCTTAATGTTTCGAAAAGGGTCGATTTTCCGTGAAATGTATAATATGACGGGATTTATTTCCGAAAAATATAAAGTATCGCTTTAAGGAATACATTGCCTCTTCTAGGACTATCTGATTTTTGAAACAATTTAGAGGTTTTTCCGTTGTTTCTATCGTATAAGTGCCAGATTTTTCACTGAGAACTGTTACACAATCAGATTCGGGTTCGTTTTGAAAAGCGTTGATGTTTTGTCGCGAAAGGGCGTCGGTGACAAAATTTTCTTTGCCCGGAGTGTATATGACTTTTGCGAGACAGCGAACGTTAGCGGCTTATGATCTGTGTAGATTCTTATGTCACGAGTGCCATACAGATACTGCCTTAATTTTCCTAAAGCCCAGACTATAGCGAGTAACTATCTTTCGTTAGTTGCGTAACGGGTCTCGCAGTCTTTAAGGGTTCTGGATATCATCGTTATGGGTTTTTTGTCTTGCGACAGTACTGCCCGATGCCGTAAGCTGACGCATCGGTTGTCAGATCGAACGGTTTCTTAAAATCTGGGTATTTGAGGGTGACATCTTCTGATGCCAAAATGTTTCGAAGTCTATCGAACGCGTCTCTTTGCTGATCGTTAAAATTTATTGGTATTTTCCTAGACATGTGTTTACTTACGGAACCGTTTTCTCCCTTAAGGAGGTTGGCTAGTGGCCTGGCTATTGTAGCGAAATCTTTTATAAAACACCTATAATAGCTGGCAAGTCCTAAGAATGATCTTAGTGAGAATAAGATTGTCGGTTCTGTGTATTCCTTATTGGCTGCTACCTTTTCAGAGTCAGTTGTAGCCCCTTTTCGGGTTACTACGAAGCCGAGGTATTGGACGCTTTCTTTAAAAAAGTGGGTTTTCTCTTTCGAGATGGTAGAACGCAACGTGTTTTATTTAAAGATGTCTTGTCTGGTCCGATTTATGCTTCATCCGGTGTCCCTCAGGGAAACCATTTAGGTCCGCTATTTTTCACATTATTCATAAATGACCTTCCAATCGCTTTAATAAATTCTTTTATTTTAATGTACTCAGATGATGTGAAACTTTGTATTCAATATAATGATGCGTGCTACCAGAGAAAACTTTAATCTGACCTTAACAACTTTCAATTTTGGTGCTTTGCAAACTTACTAAATCTTAACGGCTCTAAGTGTAAAGTAATGACCTTCAGTCGCTCTAAGCCGTTAATATCCACTTATACACTTTGTGGTGTAACCCTAGATAGAATTAAGCTAGTAGACGACTTAGGTGTCCTATTGGATGCCAATCTTACATTTTCCGACCACATTTTTTCCATGTTTAACAAAGCCAGAGGTGTGTTAGGTTTTATAAAAAGATGGTCGAAAGAATTTAATTTAATTTAATTTTATTTGTCTCTCTCGTTCGTCTGATCTTAGAGTATGGATCTTGCGTCTGGAACCCCCAGTAGTAGAATCAATTCAAAAAGCTTTCTCTTATTTGCTCTTCGTGGCCAAAATTGGGATGCAAACTTACATCTTCCCTCCTATAAAAGCAGACTATTACTAATAAACTTACCTACCCTTGCTAACCGTAGGACAATGCTTGGCGTTGTTTTTATTAACAATCTTATTAGTGGGGACATTGATAGTCAAGCCCTAATAGGTCGCTTAAACATCAATGTGCCCGCTAGACCCACTAGAAACTATATTCCCTTATCCTTGAGACATTGCAGCTCGAACTTTGCCCTTCATGAACCATTTAGGGTATTATGTTCGAGTTACAATACCCTCTACAACATTATATCCAATACTTCTCCTACTAACATAAAAATCGTCTTACTAAACCACTTAGCTCATATTTAATTAATTTATTTATTTAATATTCCACTCGGTACTATCCCCGTGTTCCGAACCGTACGATAGACGGCAGCGCCCCTCGGTCGGTTGGGCGGGAGATGGGTTGCACGTTAAGCAACGGGAGTCGCGAAAAAAAAAATGGTCATATTGGCTTGGCCTAATTTTTTCAGGACCCAGTCAATGTGACTGACATGCTCTTTTTCGTTTTTTGAAAAGATTATGACATCGTCAACATAGACGTAACACGACTTCCCTATCTGCTCTCTCAATAAGTCATCGACTGCCCTTTGAAAATTTTTTTTTTTTTTTTTTTTTTTGTTTAATTTTTTAATATATTTAATTTTTGGAGGGGGGTTTTTTTTGGGAAGGGTATTAAAAAAAAAAATTTATTTAAAAAAAGAAAAAATGGAAAATTTTTTTTTTTTTTTAATTTTTTTTTATTTTTAATTTTTATTTTTTTATTTTTTTTTTTTTATTTTTTTTTTTTTTTTTTTTTTTTTTTTTTTTTTTTTTTATTTAATTTTTGGGGTATTGTTTTTTTTTTTTTTTTTTTTTTTTTTTTTTTTTTATTTAATTTATTAACCTTTTTTTTTCCCCCTTTTCTTTTTTCCTTTTTTTTTTGACCACCCAAGTTGGATTATTATACGGTGATCTCAATGGGGTTGTTCGGTCAAACTCACAATATTTTTCGTCTTACATACTGTTTCTCTTTGCCTATACAAATGTAAACAAAGCTTATTAACATGTATTAACCAATCTCTGTAAATTACTCTGTTAGAACATTATGTTATTTTGCCGCTGCTAATAAAAAGCAGTTGCTGATGTTAGATCTTGGTAAACGGTTGTCTTTTTTTCGCCTGAGTTTATAGATTGTAATTAGTTTATGCACCCCCCAACCTGATATCTTGTGCAGCACAAAAGACGCTTTGTGCATTAAACATTTTGGCGCCCAACGTGGGGCAGTGTTTAAACAAATTATTAACAATTTATTAATTCATAAACAATTGTCGAAGTATCGCCCGCAACAATTATTCGCTCGACCCGCTCATCGCAACTCAACATTGTCATAACCGCATACAAAGGTGAACATTCAAGCCTAGTGCATTCATCGAAAGTGAATAATAAATAAACAAATAAAGTTATTAACTATTCACGAAAATTCTAAGGGCAACGTGTCGTTCGTATAACGGAACTATTCGCGCTCTTCTTCGCACATCTCTTCGCTTGTGTGTGTGTGCCCGCCCGCTCTATAAGCTCGGCGTCGATCGCTCATTCTCCTTTGCTCCGTTATTCCGCCAGCAAAGTGTTGTTGTTTTGTTTACATCGCCAACTGCAGTCGCTGGTACCGTTTTTTGAGTTCTAGTCGCTTTCGCTTTGAACTAACTTCACGGCATTGCCACATTCGTCGCTCCGCGTTGTTGTTGCCGCAACTTTACTCTCGTTCTCGCATTCGCATTCTTCGTCGCAGCAATGGAAACGACTATATTGGAGACTCTCAAACGGCAACGCTCGAATATTAAGCGCAACATTACGCGCATAAGAGTAATGGTCGATGTCAAGGAAGAAGCAGAGCAGAAATCGCCGGCTGAACTTCAGTGCCGTTTGGGAATCTTAGAGTCATATTTTAAGCAAGCCCTTTCGGTACAATCAGAAATTGAGACCATGGACTCCACAGATAGTGGACGTGCAGACCTGGAGGACAGTTACATAACTACAAAGTTGGCAATTCAGCAACTTCTTGGAGAGGATCTGCACAACACAGTTTTCGACCACATCTCTGCACCAAGCTACAGCGCGCCGTCTCGACTGCCAAGATTGGCACTACCTAGCTTTGATGGAAATCATAAGGATTACAAGAACTTCATCTCGTCGTTTCTGCCACTGGTCAATCGTGAGCAAATATCTAATATAGACAAATTTAATCATCTCCGTAATTGTTTAAAGGGACCTGCACTGGAAGCTGTCGCAGCCTTCCCGGTCACTGGAGAAAATTATGCGAAGGCGCTGGAACGGCTGAAGGACCGGTATGACAAGCCTGCCCTAATCTTTGTCGAAACGATAGCCTCGATTTTTAAACTGCCGCCGGCTGCTGCGGCAAGTGCTCAACAGCTCCGCAGCCTAATCGACAACGCATCCGCGTTATATAGTGCCCTTTCATCGCTAGGCTCGGACGCTCAAATTTCTGAGGCGATGCTTATTTACGTGGTCATGGAGAAGTGCGATCAGCAGACCAAAACAAAATGGAACGAATCACTGGATTATCTCACTCTCCCATCCTGGAGCCAATGCACGCAGATACTTGAGCGCCACTGCCAGTTTCTTCTGTCTGACGAGCAATCCCATGGATCGGAGCGGCCAAGACCGACTCGTCCCCCCGTAAGATCTCACAATTCGTCGTTTTCGCTGACCAACGCACCATGTGTATACTGCCTCGCACCCTCACACAAATTGCTCGGATGTGACAAGTTTAAGGACCTTAATCCAACCGCGCGATTTGATGTCGTTAAAACACACCGTCTGTGTTTAAACTGTCTGTGTCGAGGTCACCAACTGTCGAGCTGCCCATCGAGAAATCGCTGTCGCACCTGCAACAAGGCACATCATACCCTGTTGCACAACAACCATTCGCTAGATTCATCTCGCTCGCACCAACCGTATCCAACCGCACCGCCGTTGGAAGCTGCAACACACTCGCACTCGCATTCTGGCCAGAAGTCTCAGGTGTTGCTTGCCACTGCTATGGTTCTCGTCAAGGATGCGTTTGGAACCTACCGGCCTGGAAGAGCTCTTCTCGACTCCTGCTCTCAAGTGAACTTCGTGACGGAAGACTTCGCACAACGGCTTCGCTTACGGAGGGAAAGACATGCAGTCCAAATTCGAAGCATCGGCCATTCGCAAACAGATATTAAATATTGCACAACTGCATCTGTCAAATCTCGCATTTCATCTTTCGTACTCTCCGCAGATCTCTGTATTATTCCACAAATCTCATACCAGCCCGATCTGGCCATCGACGTTTCGACTTGGAAGCTGCCAGAAAATACGCCGCTCGCTGATGAAAGATTCTACCAATCACGCCACGTCGATCTGCTACTGGGAACCGAAGCCTTCTTTGACGCCTTAACTATAGGGAAAATAAGGCTGGGACCTCAAGGCCCGCTGCTGCAGAAAACTCAGTTTGGCTGGGTCGTAACCGGCCGACTGCAGCAAACCGCGCCAATAGAAGTTTCCACTTGCATGGCTTTAAACGCAAGGTCAATTGATGTCAACCTCAAACGTCTGTGGGAACTGGAAGCAGTCGACTCGCCACCTCTGCAGAAGCCGGAGCATGCTATTTGCGAGGAACAGTACGAGAAGACCACTTGTCTCGACAGCACTGGTAGGATTGTCGTCAAACTGCCATTCAAGGCTGACCCAACTCGGTTGGGAGACTCATTTGATATCGCTCGCCGTCGGTTCCTAAGCATGGAACGTCGCCTATCGAAATCTCCAGCACTTCGTCAACAATACTGCGACTTCATGGAGGAGTATGAGAAATTGGGGCACATATCCCCAGTTATTCATCCTAAACTGCACGAGCCGCACTACTACATCCCGCATCACTGCGTCCTCAAACCCAGCAGTGAGTCTACTAAGCTTAGGGTGGTGTTTGACGCCTCTTGCCGGACGTCAAATCAATTATCACTCAACGACTTGCTATGCGTTGGTCCAACACTCCAGGAGGACTTGTACCTGCAGCTTCTAAAGTTCAGGCTTCATCGTTACGCCATCACTGCAGATGTGACCAAGATGTATAGGCAAGTAAATCTCGACATTATTGATCGCAAATACCAGTACATTCTTTGGAGAGCATTTCCAGAAGACACGCTGCGCACGTATCAATTGAATACGGTAACCTACGGCACTGCAGCCGCCCCATTTTTTGGCAACACGTAGCCTCAACCACCTCGCTGATGTTCATCAAGCTGACTGTCCAATCGGCGCCGCTATCATAAAGTCGTCTTTCTATGTTGATGACCTACTCACGGGTGCAGACGACTTAGAGACGCTTCGCATTATCAAGGATCAAGTCACAGAAATTCTTCGTCGAGGGCATTTCCCACTCACCAAATGGCATTCCAACTACGTTGGATTCATGGAAGATCATGCATCCAAGAAGCTCAGTTCCTGTGGCGAGGGACTAGCCAGCGCTCTTGGAGTGAACTGGAACCAGCACAAGGATACACTGTTCTTCAAGTTCATACCAAGGAACCACGCAACGCGTATCACCAAAAGAAGTATTTTGTCCACCGCATCCGCCTTGTTCGACCCGCTTGGTTTGCTCTCACCGCTTGTTGTTGTCGCAAAAATACTTCTGCAAGAACTTTGGCTCGCTGGCCTGCAATGGGACGAGAGCGTTCCAGAAAACATACACACGGCCTGGAGCAAATGCCTAGAATCATTCCAAACAGTCTCAATTTTATCGATTCCCCGCTATTGCCTCCAACACAAGATGCGATCACTTCAACTTCATGGATTTTGTGACGCATCAATCAGGGCTTACGGCTGCTGCGTGTATCTACGCTCGGAAACGTCGACGGGAGATGTCGCAGTGCAGCTATTGACTGGCAAATCGAGAGTGGCTCCTGTGAAGAAAAATCCCTTCCAAAACTGGAATTGTGTGGAGCGCATTTGCTGGGCCAACTGTATGCGAAATTGAAGCCTCTATTAGCGGACAGAAAATTCTCGGTCTATTTCTGGACGGACTCGCAGATTGTGCTTCACTGGCTAAAACAGCACTCAGTCACACTGTCAGCATTCGTTGGAAACCGAATCTCCGAAATTCAAGAATGGACCGCAGATGGCCAGTGGAAATTTGTACCAGGTGAGAGCAATCCGGCGGACATAGTTTCGCGCGGAGCTGCTACAACTGAGCTGGCAGCATCGCTGTGGTTCACAGGTCCACAGTTCTTGACCCAACCATCGTCCCAGTGGCCAACCACTCCGCAAATCATCGATATCGATCCAACTATTGTCAAAGCAGAGCAACGAAGGAGCACATTCACCACGGCTGTGATCAGCAATCATGTTCTCCAACAGCTGACTCACATCAGCTCATACACTCGCTGCATTCGAACCATCGCATACGTCTTTCGCTTCGCCAACTTATCAAGAGGAGTCAAAATTGTCAATCCATCGCTTACATCGGAAGAACTTCGCCGCGCATTGTTCAGCATCGTCTACAATATTCAGCAACAGTCGTTCCTTGAAGATTTTCACTCGCTGCAGAAAGCTAAGCCGCTTACAAGTCACCTAAAGTATTTAACGCCTTTTCTCGACAGCTCATCAGGACATGCTCTTATAAGGGTTGGAGGACGATTACAGAACGCCGACATCCCTAAATCTGAAAGGCATCCGCTGCTACTGCCTAGCAAATCGCACTTGGCGTGGACTTATGTACGACACTTGCATCTGAGGAATTGTCACGCAGGCCCGAAAGCTCTAGTCGCGCTAATCCGTCTGGAATACTGGATCATCAACGCCAGGGACCTGGCTCGTCGAGTGGTGCGTTCCTGTATCGCCTGCGTTCGGTTCAGACCCAAACTGGAGAACCAACTCATGGGATCGCTACCACTAGAACGAGTGCTACCGCAACAGCCGTTCCAAAGGTGTGGCGTCGACTTCTGCGGACCGTTTAACACATATCTTCGCATTAGAGGAAAGGGTCCAACAAAGTCCTACCTCGCCGTCTTCATTTGTTTGGCATCCAAGGCCGTCCATATAGAAGTCGTCTCGGATTTGTCAACCAAGGCATTTCTTGCAGCACTTAAACGGATGATCGCCAGACGGTCAATTCCAACCGACATCTTCTGCGACAACGGAACCAATTTCGTCGGAGCTGCCAACCATCTTCAAGAACTACGAGAGTTCCTTCAAGACAAAGCCACGCAAGAAGTCATTTCGTCTTATTTGTCAACTGATTTCATAACTTTCCATTTCATCCCTCCTAGAGCTGCTCACTTTGGAGGCCTTTGGGAGGCGGCGGTAAAAAGCGCCAAGAGTCTACTCTACAGAACACTGATGAATTCAAGATTCACCTTCGAGGAGCTCTGCACCATAACCACTGAAGTCGAAGCGATTCTCAACTCGCGCCCATTGTCTCCGCTGTCTCCAGATCCCAACGACTTTGGGGCACTTACTCCGGGCCACTTCCTGGTGGGGAAATCTCTTCGTGCCCTTCCAGAACGGACTGTGTCATCAACACATGCGTCCAGCCTGGAACGATTCGACGCCGTGACCGCGAGCAAACAACAGTTTTGGCGAAGGTGGTCGCTTGAGTACCTACAGGAACTACGCTCGCGCACCAAATGGACAACACCATCGGCCAACATCAGGGCTAACACCATGGTCATCATCCACGACGACAATCTGCCTCCTCAGCGATGGAAGATCGGGCGCGTCGAGAGACCGTTGTTCCCGGAAAGGATGGGCTAGTTCGAGTGGCCCACATTCGAACCAGCACTGGGGTGTGCTGCCGACCAGTGCATAAGCTGGCAGTATTACCCACGGATTCTCAATCTTGTTGAAAGATGATACTTTCAAGGCGGCCGGGATGTTCGGTCAAACTCACAATATTTTTCGTCTTACATACTGTTTCTCTTTGCCTATACAAATGTAAACAAAGCTTATTAACATGTATTAACCAATCTCTGTAAATTACTCTGTTAGAACATTATGTTATTTTGCCGCTGCTAATAAAAAGCAGTTGCTGATGTTAGATCTTGGTAAACGGTTGTCCTTTTCTCGCCTGAGTTTATAGATTGTAATTAGTTTATGCACCCCCCAACCTGATATCTTGTGCAGCACAAAAGACGCTTTGTGCATTAAACAGGGGTTATAATATTAGACTTCAGTAGGTCTTTTATTCCTTTATTAACGAATTCTGCGACACCCAATGGGTGCGGGTCGCTTTAGAGTACACTGGGTTGTTATCCTCAGTGTGAATAGTAGCCACCACATTTGTGTTGTACGGCAAGGTTTGAGTTGCGTCGGAGAAGACTTTAGATCTTTTTATTCATCATTTCGATAAACTCCTTTTTTACTGACTCTGGAACGACTATGTTCTTAATGTTGGTAAAGTTTACATCGTCGCAATCAAGAAACTGCAGGTCCTCAGACACGGAACCATACAATATAGTTTTAGTTTGCATATTGAGGGTGGCTCCCACTTGCGTTAGCAAGTCGATCAGTTATCCTATCAGAGGAGTTGGGCTTTTTGAATTTTTTGTCTGCATATTTTGAGGTTGTGAGGTTGAGGTTGAGGTTGAGGTTGAGTTTAAAATGTGGCTTTTGCTTGGACTTAGAAGACGATGTGTTCCAGTACATGGGCTCTGCTGCCTGACGTGGATTTCCACGGTCGGCCCAGTCCTCTGGCTTACGCCCGGAACCATTTTGTTGGTTTTTATCTGTTTTTTTTTAAATAATGAGGGTTCTTTTCGTTTCCTTGTTTATCAGAGGTGCGGTATTGAGTCTTACGAAAGTCAGAATTCTGTGTCTTCTGTTCCATTGCCCTAGCATACGTTGCCGCGAACTGGCTTCTTTCAATGCTGGCTTCAGCCAGCTTACGCTCAACCTCGTCATAGTATTGCATGAGGCTTTGGTCACTTTGGCGAACCGCCTCAAGCTGTTGTCGCAACAGCCTCAACGAAGTTTTGTCTGCGTAGGAGCAGTCTAATCTTGCCAGAATGGCATCGAAATTAAGTATAGTGTTGTGTGATACCAGCCACGCTCGCGCTGGGCCCCTAATTTTATTCCTGATTATGGTAACGGCTTGATAATGGGCACAGCTGCCCTGGTAAGGTTTAAAGAGTTCGTATGCGTCGGTGGCGGACTGCCTCCACGCTACGTACTCGTCTTGCTCACCGTTAAAATCTGGTACTGACTTAATTACGTGGAGCGGTATATCACATGGGGGTGCTCCTGGCTGTACTGAGACTCTTTGGTAGGCCTCCACCTGTGGGGTCTTTACGCGCATGCTTTGTAACTGCATATTAACGGAATTGATTTGAGCTTCGAATTCAGACTGGAGCCTAGCTTCCTGTTGCGCTAGGGCGCCCTGGATAATGTTTTTCAATTCGTTCGCGTTCATTATGCCTTCTTTCTCTTCGATTTGAGCCTGTCTTGGTCTAAAACCCCGGATTTCTTCTTCTTCACTATCACTCACGACTTCCTTTTTAATTTCTCTATATGGACCTGGAAAGTTCATTTAAAACTTGAACTTATGCCACCTAATTCATACGAGGTTCAATACATATAGCCGAATAGTCCGTTCAGCTGGCTTAACACTATAATATATTTTATATTTATTTAATTTATTCAAATATATTTTCACAAATGCAGTTTTATTATTATATATAATTATTTTTTTTAACGTGTGCAAGTTATATTTATTTTCGCCAATTATAAGGCGCTCTTTTATTGTATGCAATTTGGTGTATGTTTGTTGAAGCCGTATATTAATTAATTTTAAGGGTCGCTAGTTTATTTTGTTCGTTAGGCGCTAGTTATCTTGTAGTCGGTTGCCCGGTGGTAAGGATGTTCCAGATCCGGCCGATGATGAGGTGGCACCGGTAGGGTGCTTGATGAGATAGGTGAGATTTGGCGGCCGGGCTGCTGGTTTCAGGTGGCCGCTGATGGTGTGCCACCGGTAGGGTGGTTGATGAAGTGTAAAATAAAGTTTATGTTGAGAGGGTGACCCCCCTATACCCGTGGCCTTAAGCTGAGTGGGCGAATACAACTAATAAGACGGCGATAGCCGGAGTAAAGTTTACGGAGCTAAATGCTCTTTATTCAAATGATTATATAACAGAACTGAGGAACTTAGCAGTAGAGTGCTTAGTCGGCAGGCCGACCGCATGACAGTGGGAGATGCTGACGATCGCAAAATGAGCATAACTCACTGTACCGGGAACCAATGGGATCCAGGCACGGCCCCCAAAGGCGGGTATGCAGAGTCGACATCTAGAAAGACTAGGGTGGTCTAAGAATCACCCAAGATTTCTACCGACTGTTTGTTACCCCTCAGGAGTGTTAACTAGCACGCGAGGCCCGTTGGGTCCGACGCGTGAGAGATTGCAAAGCCCCTGTGGGTCTGTTGCGAGAGCAAACGTGAGGCCCCTTGGGTCCACCGCGAGAGAGATGGCAAAGCCCCTGTGGGCCTTTTGCGAGAGAGAACGCGTGACCCGTTGGGTCCGCCGCGAGAGAGATGGCAAAGCCCCTGTGGGTCTGCTGTGAGATCTTAAGGTAATTAAATTTTATGGTCGGACTCAAGCCTTCCCTTAAATGAATGAGTTTATTGAATAACTCATAAAACAGGTCCCAATCTTTGGAATCTCCAAAAAATGTGAGTACCTGAATTTTTGGTAGCGTTGGTAATTCATCAATTTTATGATTTATACCATCTATTGGCACAACTTCTGCAAGCTTCTTTTATATGTCATTTGTGACGGTTAAAATATCAAATTCTAGATCATCTAGACAATCATCATACCTCCTATCAGTGACATCAGTCATTTTGACTTCTTTTAGACTAATTAGTTTTTTCCAATAAAAATAAATTTTCTGAACTCAATATCAAAGGATTTCCATTTATCATCTTTGATATCTTATATGGTTTCTTTTAAATAAATATTCAGTTGCTTCAGTTGAATATTTTGTCGTAGATTTCTTGATTTTCAAAGTATTTATATTTTAATTTTGGGTAGGCTCAAGTGGCCTGCAGTCACTGATTTACTTGGTGAAGGGAAAAGCGGGGCCGGTCGTCTCCGTGATCCGCTAGCTAAGAAAGGGAAAAGAAGAATAGGAACGATGGAGCGTGTGCCGGCTCTGGGCGAGAGCGATCGTGAGGCCCCTTGGGTCCGCGGCAAAAGAGATTGCAAAGCCCCTACGGGTCTCTTGCGAGAGAGAACGTGTGACCCGTTGGGTCCGCCGCGAGAGAGATGGCAAAGCCCCTGTGGGTCTGCTGCGAGAGAGAACTCGTGGCCCGTTAGGTTCTCCGCGAGAGAGATGGCGAAGCCCTTGTGGGTCTGTTGCGAGAGTGCCTGCTGGGATCCAGTGGATCTGCTACTAGCGAGCATCGGCGAACGACCGATGGCAGTGCTTCCTCGGTATGACCGAGTAGGATGTATTAGATTCAGCGCTAGGCTAAATCCGACCAAATTGACTATTGCTGGTGAGGGTGCCCAACTGCGAGAGAGAGCTGATCTTACCTGATCGAGATCGACCGCAAAAGTGACTTTTTCCAAGAAACCGGTCCTCCTTAGTGCTGTGGAGGGGGGGGTGTGACCGTTTCCGGAAATACCTTTGTGCGGTGGGCTCGCTTGTCTCCCGGCAGTGCGACCGTCTGTTGTAACCAAGGCGCGGCTGCGGATTTAAATTCAAAACTATGTTTTTCTTCTATAACATAAACTAGCCACTTCAGGTATCTCCTTATAACTAAAAAACAACCTATAACTATGGACTTTATAAATTTTCTTAACGCTATTCCTGACCTCTAATATTACTACTTGTTTCCTAATTACTTATTTATTTGCGCCCCCTGGGCGTCATACCGCCGCCTCTCTTTCTGAAGCCGGCGTGCGAGGGATGATCCGACATCAACAGGCTCTGCTGCTTGTCGAACTTCTTCCTCTTCCATCTTTCCTGGATATGCTCCACGGTGTCCGTTCCGCGTGTAGAGCCTCCAGTGGTGGTAGCTGGGCTCGCTTCCTCCCGCCGCTTTCGGACTGCTCGGCGCACAGTGACCCTCCTGCCGCTGCCAAAGTGCACATTCCACGTGGTGTCCCCTTCCGGCACCAACAGGCTCTGCTGCTTGCCGAACTTTTTCCTCTTCCATTTTTCCTGGATATGCTCCACGGTGACGGGAGGAGGACTACCCTTGTCGGCACTGTCCACCCCAAGTCGTTTGTTGTCGTTGCCTCGACCTGGGATGGACCCGTGGTTTCCCGCCGCTTGACCGTCTTGAAGGGGTGGGTGTCTTTCCCTGCTCGGGACTCTTCACTGGGTTGGTGCTCTCAGCAACCGCGGGTCTGCTGAACGTATCGCGCCTGGTTCCCACGCGTGTTGGGGCTGTCCGGATCCTTTTCTGTAGCCCGGCGACCTTCGCCGATATTCTCTTGGCTATTTTGGCTGCCTGCTGCAGCTGGGCGCTATGCTCCCTGAATCTCCTCTATGACCTATGATGAGAACGGGAGGTGGATTATTAAGGTTATTGGGGTTGGCTTCGGTGGAGTTAGTGGTATTATTATTGTTTTTTCCGCGATTACCGGCGAGATGAATCTCCGCACCTCCCATGCCCCGACGTATTTCGGCGCCAGCTTCGCGTTAAACTTGTCTGCTGCGTTCGAAAGGAAATATGTTCTGCACCACACCAATTGCCCTATTCTGGACTTCCATGCCCTTTTCCGCAAATCGTAGTGCCGTTTCCTGATTTCCGCCGCGTTCTCCATCTTCCTGTGTGCTTCCGATCTGGCCTCATTCAGCCTTTCCCGTCTGCTGGGGACTGACTTTATTATAAGGCCGGAGCCTTCGGTGATCCTTTCGAACAGCGATCCGGGCAGACGCAACTCCTTTTCATAGAGCAATTGCGCCGGGCTATACCCAGTTGACTCCGAGATGCTGCTGTTATGCTAGAATCAACTCCGGAAGGTTCTCGTCCCATTCGGTTTGTTCTTCCCCTGGCAACTCTGCTATCATGGTTTTTACCGTGCGGTTAATGTGCTCCGTTGGGTTCTGCTGTGGTATGTGCCCCGTGAACTGCTGTCGTATTCCCCAGAGCTCCATGGCCGTCTTAATCTTTGTAAAGTTTCATTGTAAGAAGGGTTCCCAGTTAATTATAATTGAGGTGTGTATGTGAGGGCACTTATGATCGGATCGGTAGTGGACAGAGCTTCGACACCGAACGCTTCGACCGGCCTTGCTTGGTTTTAAGACAACCCGCACCAAAGTATCAAGCTGGAGTCCTTCAGCCTCGCGGCCTCTGCTGTAGATGTGCATGCTTCTATTCATTGGTGAGCCGTCGGTCCGCAATAACCCTCTTCAGGTGATGTTTCACCGACTTCACGTTAGCCTCCCACAGCCCGCCGGAATTGAGCGACTGAGGAGGTTGTCCATTGTGAGGCGAGCTTGGGGGCTACAAGCTGATCGTAATCTTCTTGAAGCTTACAGTAGAACTTCTTCATTAGAATTTCCGCCCCCACAAAGTTGGTTCCGTTGTCACTGTAGAGGTGCTGAACCATCCCTCTCCTCCCGGTGAATCTGTCCAGCGCCAGCAAAAAATGTTCCGTGGTGAGGTCTGTGAACGCTTTTAAGTGCACTGCCTTTGTTGCAAGGCAAATGAAAACGGCAATAATTCCCTTGTAGAAGCTGGTGCCTCGCAACCGTGCTGCCTTGAGATCTATAGCGCCTGTGTAGTCAACTCCCGTTGCAATGAATGGACGACTAGGGGGGTTCAATCGATGAAGCGGCAAGTCTCCCATGAGCTGAGCCGAAGCAGAGGGCTGTGCCCGGAAACACTGGACACATTTCCTCACAACTCTTCCAACTGCACGCCTTCCTGTCACTATCCAGAACCGCTGGAACCTTCCGACAAGATCGGCGACACGCTCAAAAGCTTACTTCGCGCAGATAGCCGTTTACTATCTCTTACTGCAGCCAAATCCATTGGTAACGATTTCCGCTGCACGATGCGCACTATATCCCCTAAAGCAAAGTCAAGCTCTTCAAAGGTTAGGGTGCCGATGCGCCTCTACCCCTTGCCGACAGCAATGCGCCTGAACCGCAACGCATATGCCGTGACTCGTAAAGCCCGGCTGACGACGGAAGCGGGACTGCGTGGTGAACTCGTACTTTGGCCGCCTTTGCCTCTAGTGCGGCATCATTGGTGTCGACCTGCTCGAACTCAATAGAAGGCCAGTCACTCGGACTGGGTGTAAGCCACTCAGGGCTTCGCCATCATAAGCCAAAGCCCTTCAATTCACCCGGAGACAGTCCCCTTGTCGCACAGTCCGCTGGATTCTCAGCCGTGCCCACATGCCTCCATTGCGAGGGCGAAGAATGATCCAGAATGAACGCGACCCTGTTGGCCACGAACGTCTTCCACCTAGTGATGTCTCCGTACAGCCAGTGTAAAAGGATTGTGGCATCCGTACAGTAGAACGATTTGATGGGTAGGTCGCTTAGCCACTTAGCCGAAGTAAACCATTTCACCAACTTGATGGCCAAAACTGCGCCACTCAGCTCCATTCTAGGTATAGTCAAGGGCTTTGTGGGAGTCACCCTTGACTTCGAGGCCAACAGTGAGCTATAGCATGATCCGTCCACGCACTCGAGCCTTAGGTAGATCGTGGCCGCATAAGATGTCGATGAACGCGTCAAGCTGAGCTGATACTATACATTTGTCTATGCTTGTATCGTCGATCCTCAGCAACCTGTCCCGAAACGCTCGCCACCGTTCTACGAGGGCGTCCGGAACCTTTTCGTTCCACTACAGCGCCGACTGAGTGCCATCTGCATGCACTTTCTTTGCAATGGTTTCCTCCTTTAAGATAAGCTTTCACACGATGATGACTGGTGCGATGAGACCCAGTGGATTGAACAGCCTAGCTATGCTCGATAAAATCATCCGTTTGGTGAACCTAGCTGGAATCTCAAAATTGACCTGAAATTTAAAACAGTCCTTATTCGGGAGCCAATACATCCCTTACGCCTTGATAGGATCCGTATTATCCCAGTTTAAAGGAGTCCGGCTGCACTGATGCTCCGCGGGAGTCGAGAGCAAGAGACTGGACTCGTTTCAAGACCACTTCCGCAACTCAATGCACGCGGATTTTATCGCACCCGATACTTGTGTCCGCTTATCCCTTATCTATCCCAACGTGTGACCTTCAGAAAGAATGTCAGTTACATATATTTCGCTCATCAACACCTCTTCCGCCTTGGGAAACGAACAGCGCTCGTCCTTCGTCAACTGCTGGATGACCCTGATGGCCGTGAATGGTGCAGACGCCGTACCAAAGGTTAACGTTGACAAGGCGAATACGCTGATGGACCCATCCGCCGTCCGCCATAACATCCGCTGGTATTGGGCGTCTTCCGGATGAGGGGCAGGCCCAGTCCACAACACGTCGTTTAGAAATCTTCCGTTGCTAGGCCTTGCGGAGGCGTCAAAAACGATTCTTTGTTTAAGCAACTGCGGCTCCTTCTTAAAGACCGAATTATGCGGCAGCACGCAAGAAGCCAAATGCATATCCGTAGAAGTACGCATCAGCGAACTGCTTTCACTGCCCACCGCTGGCGCTATTTGCTTGGGGGCAAAGTACTTTTCGATCTCATCGACATATTTACTCCACCGCTCGGGCTCCTCGATAGACGCCGTTCGAACTGCAAGAACCTATTCAGCGCCATCTGATGCGATCTTCCCAGAACCATAGTTGGATCGATGTAAGTTTTGAAGGGCAAACGTACCCCGTATCGGCCATCCGATCGACGAATATGTGTCTTCTGAAAGAAGGCTTGGAACCAGAGGTCCCCATCCGATGTTAAAGAACGGTCCGGAACGTCCTCCACCTCGCAGAAACGGTTGAGCAATGCCTTGGTGTCCAAGAGCACCCGATGACACCGTACCTGGGTCGCTTCCCGCAGTCCGTTCGCCAAACCAGATAGGATCCACCCAAGGTGAGTGTTCTGAGCTATAGGCTCGCCGGGCAGCCCGATCCTGGTGTCCGACAACATGATTTGCGCCAACAGGTTCACACCCAAGATGAGGTCGACTCGCTTCGATTGTGAGAAGTTCGGATCCGCCAGCGGGAGCCCTCGTATATGGTCCCAACGCTGAGGAATGAAGCTGCGACAAGGAAGACATGAAGTAACTGAATTGATGACATACTCGGAATCAACGTCTACTGAAAAGTCATGGTTAACATTACTACGGATTTCAAAATTGACAGTATACTTGCACCGACGACCGGCCCCAAGACCCATCGCAAAAATAGATGTTCGGCTGCCAGATCGCTTCAGATGCAAGGACTGTACCACGTGCTCCGAGACAATGGTTGCCTCCGATCCGTGGTCGACCAGGGCGTTTATGACAGCTTGCAGTCCGTTGACCGGGTTCCGGACGGTGCTACGAGCAGTGGGGAGAAGGACATTTCTCGAAGACAGATCCGATAAATAACATCCGTAAGATGCGCCGGGGTTCTGGTCTGTCGTTGGCTGCCTGCACTGTTGAGATACGTTCTCCCTGTCTACAGGTGCACTAGGAGTTGGCGCAACAGGCTGGACCAGATGCGGCGGTACACAGCTCGGCGACTAGCTATGAGCCAAAACTGGGAAATGCAACAATGTGTGATGACACTGCCCACAAACTTAGCAGTCTAGGGCCAAAAACGATAAGCAACGACGCATAGCGTGCTTCTGTGCACTGTGCACTCGCACTCGTTTGGTAGGGTCTGAAGGTCCTGGGCCAGCAGCGGAGTCAAACGACGAGCCTCGGTTCTCAATCGCATCCATTACAACCAGCCGATCGTTTAAAAATGAATCCAACTTTCTCTGTGGGATGGAATTGTGGAACAACTTCCCTGATTGTGCTCCCAAGCTTAGTGGGTCTCCTTGGGTAACCTCGATGCTACGTAGTGTGATAACCAGTGCTGCGATTCCCCGTCCAAGGCTTGAACGCGGCGGAATGCAGCCAGACAAATATTCACCGTGCTTAACATCGACCGTATTAACTCGCTGGAATGTTGCTGGTGCAGTCGTAAGTCCAAACGACATTACCTTCCATTGGAATAGGCCCCGTACTGGCACTGTGAACGCCGTGTATTGTTTACTATTCTGGTCCATTGGTATTTGCCAATATCTTGATTTCAAATCGATTGTGCTAATGAACCTGGCTTCCCGGAGTTGGTTCAATATAAAAACCAACCTCTGCACACGGTATGCGTCTTTTTTTGTTTTCTCGTTTAGCAGCCGGTAGTCCACCCACATTCTCCTCTCGTTTTTTTCCATACTAAGACTACCAGTGCGCTGTACGAGCTTCGCGAGGGTTCTATCAGTCCGTGGCCCAGAAGTTCATCCACTTGCCCGTGTATAATGGCTTGTTGTTTGGGGTTGCGTGGGTAATAACGTTGCTTTACTGGTTTTTCGTCCTTCATATATATAGTGTTCAGAAAGAACACACGAAAAAGTATATACATAGATAAGATGCATATGTTAGGTACTAAATCTTTGCAGCTATGTACTGCATTTGTCTATCTATAAGTACATCCCCCACTTGGGCCTACCTAAATACAAGCAACCCGAAATATGACCTCCTGCGAGCGGTCTGGGTTTGTTTAAGATACCATATGTGCTATCGGAGTAAATGTGTGCTCCCTTATCGCACTTAGAGTATTACCCACGATCGGGAACTGTCCGATGCGTGGGTCTAGAACTAAGATCAATAATGTACATTCTCATGTTAGCTATTTAAGATAGGATTTGAACGAATAAAATTTAGTTTGAAATATCAACTCAACAACGTCAGACGCTCGTTTTATTTACAGCCTCTCTCGACATTTTGGTCCTTCGACCGCTCTGCAACTTTCCCTGTGGTAAGAGGTTCAGAGTTTTTTAAACCAGCGCCTTAAAAAATATATTAAGGCTGCTAAAAATAAATATCTCTTGTGACCCCCCACCCGTGGTAAGGAACAGAGAATAAATATATAAACAAAAAGATACAAAAGAATCTTTTGTGTTTTAATAAAAAAAGCACCTTGTAGTTAGAAAAAACTAAAGGTAGCTTAAAAATTTTGTTTTTAAATCGAAAAATTCGTAAGGCGTGCTTGAGGCCATAAACATCAGCATAAAGTGCGTGAATATAATAAAAAGAAAAAATACGACGGGTATTAAGTGCCAATTAAATAAAAAAGTGAAAAAGAACAAGGCAAGGAGCCTGTGGAAAATAATAAAATAAATCGAACAAAAAAGAGTTCGTAAAGTTCAAGTGACAGGAAAGTCAGACTGGACAAATAGTGAAAAAAAAAAAAAAAAAAAAAAACATTTTTTTGAATAACAAGGCAAGGAGCCTGTTAAAGTGAACCAAAATAAGTTCAACAAAAAAGTGAAAAATAAAAAAATATATATATATATGTAAATAAAAATATATATATAAGTTAACTAAGTCAACCGGCAAAGGAATGCCGATATCGGCCGCCCGTTCCTATAACGGCGCTGGCCCGGGGCCGGGTCCATAGCCAGCAAGCACTCCCTATGTGTGGGGGGTCTATTTTTCTCTTTTCATGTTAGCATTAAGTTCAGTTCATTTCAAAGTTCAATAAAGAAGAGCCATCGCTCTATATGAATTCCGGTTTAAGGCCACGATAACGGAGGTTCTCCCAACGTACACTCAACAAGTGAAAGTACTAGGCGCACCTCTGGCCAACCCCTAAAAAAAGGAAGAACACTAGGTCGACCGGCCTGGCTCACCCCCTCCCGCTGACGACATAACAAATGTTACCAGCTATCTTCTAATTTATATACAAATCATCTTTAAAAGCCGACACCTATACCAGAAGGAAGGAAGACAGCACGGCAGCAAAGAAATCTCTACAACAACAACTACGGCGGCATCAGCAGCAGCGTCATCGTCATCAAAAAATCCAGATAAGCTAACAAAAAAAAATACCTACCTATATAAATATATTTAACAAAAATACTTATACCTAAGTTTTAAAAATATTTATACAAAAATGATGTCCGACAAAACTTTAGAATTGCTAAAGGCGCAGTCCGGAATAATTTTGGAAATTAGGCAGGTAGAAGCTAAAATAGGGTTAACCGAACAAGACAGAGTAAGGGTAGAAGAGCTTCAGAAACTCTTCATAGCAAAACACACGCTACTCTTGAAGATCGGCGTTGTCGATCATGAGTACTTTAACTCGAAACAATATGACGTAATAATGATGGTCCTGGCTCAAATCAAATTAAGAGTTGATAAAGAGTCTTTAAAGGATAAGCCAGAGGGACAGATTGTACCCACAGCCCCAGTTTCCAAGTCGAAAAACGCGGAAACAAATATTGAGTTGCCAGGGACTTCCAACGCTTCCGGAATAGCACAGACTTTCCGAATCCAGGTAGGCAAATTAAGAAACTATTTGGATGAGACGACGTCTCTCATCGACAGCAGTCAGGATTTGCTGACAATAAGAAAGAACAAAATTGAGTTTTTGTTCAGAAGAGTACAAAATTTAATAGAACAGGTAAACGCTTGTTTCGAAAGTTCGGTATTCGAAGAGGAGATTAGCGATATTGAGTTTGATACGCAAAACATATTAGCTGCGATAAACAATAAACTCAGCAGAGTTAATACGCAGGCTGATGTGTCAATGGTGGTAAAGGCGGAGGAATTACCAACCCTGCCTAAAATTCAGATTCCAACATTTTTTGGTGATTCCAAAGAATGGGATCTGTTTTATGAGCTGTTTACAGAGCTCATCCACACAAGAGAGGATTTAAGCCCCTCTCTAAAATTTAATTATCTCAAGTCGGCATTAAAAGGAGAAGCCAGAAATGTGGTGACTCACTTATTGCTAGGCGCAGGAGAAAATTACGAAGCCACTTGGGAGTTTTTGACCAAGCGGTATGAGAATAAAAGAAAAATATTCTCAGAGCACATGAATAGGCTTATGGATATGCCAAATTTAAATTTGGATTCAGATAAGCAAATTAAAAAGTTTATTGACACGATTAATGAGTCAATATATATAATAAAATTAAAGGCACACTTATCCGAAGAAGTCGATGCCGTTTTTGCGCACATAATTCTGCGAAAATTTAATAAAGAATATTTAAATTTGTATGAAAGTCATGTCAAAAAGACAAAAGATATTCAGGCACTTTCTGATGTAATGGAATTTGTAGAACAAAGACTGAATTCTATATCATCATTTTCACAGGGAGATAAACCTGTAAAGAAAGTGGTCATGACAATGCCCAATAATAATAGCGAAAATTGTGCGTGTTGTAAGTTACCAGGCCATTATTTGGTCCAGTGCTATAAATTTAAAAGAATGAACCCAGCAGAAAGAACTGACTGGGCGAAAAAAAATCATATTTGCACAAGATGTCTGAAGCATCAAAGTTTTAAAAGATGCACAAGTGAGCAGCTGTGTGGGACTTGTAGCAAACCTCACCATACGTTGCTTCATTTTAAGATTCCAGAAAAAGTAAACACGTGTAGAACAACGGAGCAAGCGTTGTTAGCTACAGCCCTGATTGAAGTAAAATCAGGCAATGGTGGCTTCGAAAAATTAAGAGCTTTGATAGACAGTGGGTCTCAAAGTACTATAATTTCAGAGGAGGCTTCACAAATTCTCAAATTACCGAGAATTAAAAAATTCACAGAAATAAGTGGAGTTTCCACAAGTAAAACATGCATTTCAAGGCATAGAGTAAAGTTGCAAATCAAAACCCAAAAAAGGGATAAAAATAATTTGACGGTGGATGCGATCATCCTACCGAAATTAATGAAGGCACTACCAGGTCAAATGATTAACGTTGACACGGCTAAATGGGATAAATACCGGCTTGCGGATCCCGAATTCAACAAGCCAGGTAGGGTAGACCTAATAATAGGAGCAGATCTATATGCACACATCTTTAAAAATGGAATAAAGAAAATAGACGGACTCCTAGGTCAAAATACCGCATTTGGATGGATAGTGTCGGGCTGCACAAAATCAAAAGGCGATACCACAATAGTTGCAACCATGATTGAGTGCAAAGATATGGACAGATTTTGGGAATTAGAAGAAGAAAGTAAAGATGACGTTGAATTTCAGATTTGCGAAGAAAATTTCATAAAAACAACAAAGATAGATTCTTCAGGTCGATATGAAGTATCAATTACCTTTAAAGAGGATCAAGTTTTGGGGGATTCAAAAAACCAAGCGATGGCACGGTTTCAAAATTTAGAGAAAAAATTAGGTAAAAATGAAAACCTAAAACAACAATATTCTAAGTTTATAACTGAATATATAGACTTAGGGCACATGATTGAATCTAAGTCAGAAGGAAAATATTACTTGCCACATCAAGCCGTAATAAGGGATGAGGGTTTAACAACAAAATTAATAGTAGTTTTTGATGCGTCTGCAAAAACTACTAATAATAAAAGTCTTAACGACATTATGTGGATTGGCCCTCGAGTCCAAAAAGATATTTTTGATATTATTCTAAAATGGCGTAAATGGCAGTATGTAGTTTCAGCGGACATTGAAAAACTGTACCGACAAATTAATATTTCAGAAAACGATCAGGAATATTTACATATACTTTGGAGAAATTCCCCCAAAAACAAAATCAAAGATTATAAACTGACCACAGTGACATATGGTACGGCATCAGCTCCGTATCTAGCAACCAGGGTGTTAGCTGAGATTGGAAATCGATGTCAGGATCAATTAATTAAAGAGATTATAATTAATGATTTCTATATGGACGATTTAATGACTGGATCAGACAGCATTGAAGAGTCCAAGAAAATAGTATGCATGATTTCAATGGAGTTGGAGAAAGTAGGTATGAATTTAAGAAAATGGATCTCCAACCAAAAAGAAATTATTGATACCGTTAAAAATGCAGGGGAAAATAAAGTACTGAGCATAGAGGAAACAGACTCAGTTAAAACCTTGGGACTTCAATGGGAACCGTTTAAAGATGAATTTAAATTTGCAGTTAAATTGAAAAACAATAAGAAAATAAATAAAAAGGCTGGTATTATCAAACCTAGCCAAAATATATGATCCATTGGGGTGGTTGTCTCCAGTGACTATAGTGGGAAAATTATTTATGCAAAGGCTTTGGCTAGAAGAAAACGATTGGGATAAGGGAACTATCTACTAATGATTTGGCGGAGTGGAATCTATACGAGAAAAATTTAAAAATCATTAGAAGATATTAGGGTTCCCAGATGGTTGAAAACACGAACTAAGATTGCGATTCAGCTCCACGGGTTCGCTGGATGCCTCTGAGAAAGCGTATGCAGCAGTCGTATATGCAAGAGTAGGAGAATCAGTCACATTATTGGCAAGTAAAAGTAAAGTGAATCCTAAGAAAAATAGAAAGACCATCCCTAAATTAGAACTTTGCGCAGCCCATCTTTAAGTCTATTGATGATAAGGACGAAAGAAGCTATTCCGGGCATAACAACTAGTTATGCATGGAGTGATTCGACCATTACATTAGCCTGGATACGAAATAAGAACTGCAAAGATAAATTTATTAGACGTAGAACTGAAGAAATTTTAAAATTAAAGGATACAGCATGGAATCATGTAAGATCTGAGGATAACCCAGCAGACATTGCCTCCAGAGGTATCTGTGCAACAAAAATTAAAAAGATTGTTCGCTATGGTGGAACGGGCCAAAATGGCTCACAACGCCGGAGGAAAACTGGCCCAAGTTACTATAGAGGAAGAAGTAACAGTAAACACAATGATAGTAGAAGCCGAAGACACAATTTCTAAGTTGCTGGATAAATATTCCAGTTTTCAAAAGTTGGAACGGGTCGTAGCCTGGGTATAGCGGTTTATCGCTATGAAAGTCAAGAAGACTTCCTACCCACATTTGCTGACAGCGAATGAATTAAAATTAGCTCGATTAGTAATATAAAAACAACAGGAACAGCAGTTTATGACCGGAAATATTATGCTTACGAGCCAACAAGGAAATACAGCAGAAAAGTAAAATTCTGAGTTTAAATCCATTTTAGACAAAGATGGTATACTTAGGTCGGTGGTAGGCTACAAAAGCAAATTGCGATTTGATGTCACAACCCGATCATATTAGATAAGTGCCACGTTGCAAGATTAATAATTGAAAAGGCGCATAAGGAGACCTTGCATGGTGGCATTAATTTAATGAGAAACCAAATCCAAAGGAAGTATTGGATATTTGAGGTTAGCGGATTCTCCTAAAGAAAGTGTTGAGAGAGTGCGTCACCCTGTGCACGATATCGGCAATGTACAGGCAAACAAATAATGGGTAATCTGCCCAAGTGCAGGGTAAATGTAGCATACCCTTTTCTAAATACAGGTATAGACTATGCAGGACCATACCACACAAAAATGCTCAAAATCAAAAACTTTTAAGGGCTATATCTCAGTGTTTGTACGTATGGCTACGAAGGCAATTCATTTGGAAGTTGTCAGCGATTTAACTTGATGCATTCCCTAGCAGCATTACAAAGATTTATAGCAAGAAGGGGAAAATGTACCAATATATATTCGGATAATGGTACTAATTTTGTAGGAGCTGCACGGAAGTTAGACGAAGAATTAGTAAAAGCTATACAATATAACTCCAGAGAAGCTGCAGAAAAGGAAACTGAAAAAAATTCAGTGACATTTTATCCTGCCGGCAGGACCTCACTTTGGAGGTGGGGAGGCGGGTGTTAAGTCCGTAAAGTATCATTTAAAAGAGTGATAGGAGATAGTATATTGACATACGAAGAAATGTCAACCCTTTTTATGCCAAATCGAAGCAGTACTGGAATTCTAGGCCGCTATATACAACGGAGAAGACGTGGATGATAATGAAGTGCTAACGCCAGGGCATTTCTTAATAGGTCGACCAACGTTGGATATAGTGGAGGCAGTTGAAGAAAATGAAAAAATTTCGAGCACTAGATAGGTGGAGATTAATTCAAAAATGAAGAGAATTTTGGGTCAAATGGAAAGAGGATTATTTATATACCTTACAGCAAAAGATATAAATGGAAAAAGGATAATCAAAATATAGAAAAAGGGCAAATAGTGCTTTTAAAAGATGAAAACTGTCACCCAGCCAGTGGCCAATGGCAAAAGTAGAAGAAATTCATAAAGGCAGGGACGATAAAGTTAGGGTTGTCAAAGTAAAACCCTCAGAAGCATCATTGACGAGGCCGATTACCAAGATTTGTCCTTAAGCTGAGGATGCAACCACAACTCCGACCGTAAACCATAAAAAAGAAAAGTTTCCCTAGGTTATCCAAACTAGGGAGCATAGTGATACTGGACTTTGGATTGCTTGGTTTGTCAGGTATCCAGTGCTTCAGCTATGAAACCCAAAAAGAATGTGTTTGAGGTACAAGATAAATAGTACTGCGGCAATATATTTAGATCCACTAGAGATGGAAAATTGTAAGTACATCTTGGAATTTAGTGGATCTATTATAATATGGATGCATATTTCAAGATGATTTCAAAAGGAAAAGCTCTGATAAGGGAAATGAGAAAAGTTTGTGACAAGCTTCACTAGCTTTGAAGACCAATGCCATCTAGTTTTGAATAATATGCAAAATCAGTTATTAGAACTAGAGGAGAATAATAAATTATTCATGATGCAACCAAGATCCAGAACCAGGGCGTGCTCCTTTCGAGTTTATGGGTTCATTGTATCATATTTTATTTGGTATAATGGATGAAGATGACAGGGAACAATTGGAAGAAAATATGAAGAACTTATTAGACAATCAGAGGGAACATAGATAAATTAGTTCAAAAGCAAACTTCAGTTATTGATTCAACTAAATAATTTATTAAAAAGAACAACCTGAGGACAAAGTAACGCCAATTTTAGGAGTATACAAGTAGTTGAGAACATGACAGAAGTTCTTAAGGAGAATTACTATGTATACAAAGAATCGATAAAATTCTTTATGGTAACCAAACAGTTTGAATCATTGATTGAAGAAGGTGAGAAAGTCCAATCCGGGATTATAAACCTTTAATAGATATTAATCACGGTAGGCTGAATACAAACATCCTTGGGCCAAATCAGCTTAAAAGTGAGATTGCTAAAATTCAGGAAAATCTATCGGAAAATCTAATAATTCCAGGGAAGAGGTCAGGTACGGAACTTAAGGAGGTATATACTTTATTGACAGCAAGGGGATTATTTATAGAGAATAAATTAATCATCAGTGCAAAGGTGCCTTTGTTTAGGTAGGCATCCGTCTAAGTTATTCAGGCTAATTCCGCTGCTTATTAGGAATGTCGAACAAATGATAATGGTACAACTAACTTCCGAATATTTGATTTATAATTTTGAAATCGATTCGTGTCATTTAATGAGTGAAGCAACCTTTAAATCAATGTCAAAAAATGGCAACAAGTTAAAAGAATATGCAAAGGAAGTTGGCCCTGGAACTCCGGAATGACAACGCTGTGAGGTTCAACCATTAAAACCAAATAGAGCTTCGAATTGCGTATATAAAACAATAGTTGGTTCTACAAGTTACCGGGTAGAACTGGAAAAGAAAAGTAGCTGGCTGTTTAAGGTTCCGCTTAATACCAAAATAAGGGTGCAGTGGACTGGCTCTCAACGGAGCCGTGTGAGCTGCCTGAGCAAGGGATTTTCAGTATTGCGTCATATTGTACTGCAAGAACGGATGACAAGATTTTAATAGCACATCATAATATTCAATCGGAAAGACAGATTCTGTCAACACCATACATAGGAGATGTTAGCGAAGTTCCGAAAATTATGTCGGATCCGTTAAAACTAACCCTATTAAATCATACGATTGAAATTGATAAATTAAAAAGAAATTAAAGATCTTAAAGAAAATCATCCACAATTGAAGGATTTGCATTTCCATCAAATTTCCGGACACGTTGGGTTTATATTTTCATTGATAATTATAGCAGTTTTAATAATATATTTGTGAAAAAAATGTTTGATTAGGCAAAGATTAGAAGCCATAACGTTCGCCGCCCGTTGCCAGGAATTTAATTTCAAATAATTAAATAAAAAATATATATATGTTAAAAAATTATAAAAATTTACAGTCCACTAAATCGTTGAGCAATTATACATAAGCAAAAATTATGTAAATCTTATGTCAGTTCTGCCGGCCTTTGGCAGAATGTTCAGAAAAGAACACACGAAAAAGTATATACATAGATAAGATGCATATGTTAGGTACTAAATCTTTGCAGCTATGTACTGCATTTGTCTATCTATAAGTACATCCGCCACTTGGGCCTACCTAAATTCAAGCAACCCGAAATATGACCTCCTGCGAGCGGTCTGGGTTTGTTTAAGATACCATATGTCTATCGGAGTAAATGTGTGCTCCTCTCATCGCACTTAGAGTATTACCCACGATCGGGAACTGTCCGATGCGTGGGTCTAGAACTAAGATCAATAATGTACATTCTCATGTTAGCGATTAAGATAGGATTTGAACGAATAAAATTTAGTTTGAAATATCAACTCAACAACGTCAGACGCCGTTTTATTTACAGCCTC